>NC_056730.1:532336494-532413994 GCF_019279795.1 Protopterus annectens | reverse complement strand
ACTGTTTTGCATAAGATTTTGTAAGTATATCTATAATCTGTTGTGTCTGAGAATAAATTTTAGAATCTGCAGTTTATCAGTTTGTGTATCTTTACTCCTTCCACATCTTATGTATCTATAAAAAGGTTTCCTATTATGCTCAATATCTTTATATACATTTTCTTTAAACTTTTCTTGATCTTGTCTAACACTATGCTTAATCTGTTTGTCCAGCTCGTTTATTTCAGTTTTCAAAGTTGTAGTTCGACCTCTCTTCCATTTCTTATATTTTTTTGTCTCTTACTAAGGTATAATCAGGTATTTTGTACTTATGGAAATATACCCCCCTGATGTTGCGTGCCTAGATTGTGATGTTAAACTTTTTTTTGACTTTTTGCACTCAAACAATTTCTCTTTCAAAACTTTCAACATTCCATCTGCAGTTTTTCCACTGAACACATCACTCCAGTTATTTTTAGATAGTAACTGTTTTGCTTCCCTATAATCTGTAATTAACCTTCTGTGCATTGGCTTAGATTTCAGATTGGCAGAATTATCTAGCAAGAAATTAACCTTTATGACCCCTTGATCACTGCACATCAATGGTGGTAAAACTTTTCATTCACAGTGACCTGACTATCCTTTCTATAGGTGATTTGTGAAAAATATGTCCTAACATCAATACAAGCTATACTATCTAGGAGGGCTGTCAGAGAATCTTTGTTGGTGACATAATTTGTACCAACATGAATAAAAATCAGCTCATAATCATTAAAAGTGAATTAAAAATATATTCCATTATTCAGCTGTTTCTTGGTCAAATAAAGTATTATTGACCAATTAATATTAAAGAAGCAAATATACCATTGTCCAATCGTTAACAGGAGTCAGTCCATGCTGCTTGAAAGCAAATCAAAAAATGTCAAAAAATGTCACACATTAATCAACTGATAGTGATCAAATAAATTATTGTGAACCAATCTGAGGCAGTCTGTACTGTTGAATAACCAATTAAAAGTATGACATAAGTAAAATGGTATTAATCAAATATGCTAATATTGACCAGTCAAAGATGGGATGTCGGTCCATACTCGTTGAAAATGAATCAAAAAATGTGTTCCAAATTATTCAATTGTTATTGGTCAGATAAAGCCTATCTGAAGTAATCTGAGCTCTTTGGTATCCAGTTAAGAGTATAACTTAGATAACATTGTATTGGTCAGGCAAGCTGCCATTGACCATTCAACATTATAGGATCATCTCACACCCATCTGTACACAAATTCAGGGGATGGCTTGCACTGAAAATGCCAGCATTGGTTGTTTATAAGGCTATTGCCCAATATCAACTGCAAAGTAATCTATGCCCCTTTAGGGCGGGTTTGAGTGGAATATTACCATTAAGTCATGGTGAATTGTCACTCTGGAGCCAAGCTATCTTGATTCATTTCTGCCATCTGTGTTTTGTTCACAATGTCGTCTCCTCTAATGTTTTCTTTTATCATTTGAAGAACCATAAATTTAAAGATGTATCCTTGATGATCTAATATATGCTTGGGTGGGTTTGATTTAGTGCGATGTCTGTTCTGGAGTGCTGGTGGGGGGAGTAGCTCCTAACCCTGGTTAAAATTCTGGGGTTTGCTGAAATGAGTTTCACTGATTAGTGTTGGATGAATACATATTCGACAAGTATGTATTTCAATTAAGTGATATAGACCCCTCACACACATCTATATATTCATGTTTATATAGATATATGCAGCTAAACACACACACACACACACACACACACACACACACACACACACACCTCCCAATCTCTTAGTCCAAGAACTGGACAAAACTAAAATAAAAAATTAGGGACAGCAGATCCAAAATAAGACAGTGTAGCAATTTAACTGTATAACACTGATATTTAAAAAGTGTTAGTATCCATTTTCTGAAGAATATGAAATCTGTCCACTTTTTTTTACCTGTCTTTATACTCAACAGAACATTTTCAAACAAGCAGAGGAGCACAGGGAGGAAACTCACTGTCTGGTTTGGGTCAGAATACTAGTGCCAAGCTATGTTTCTGCTTGCCTTTGCTGCTTTTCTTTAGCATGTTTTAAGATTACCTCAGAACAAGTAGATAATGAAAAATAAATCATGTTTCTGGTGTCACTGCACTTTTTGTTTTCCATCCCTCAACTAACATGGTGAATCTCTTGTTAAGCTCTGCACAAAAAAAAAGAAAGTACCAACAGCAAAATCCTTAACTCAGGCAAAAGTTAAAATAGAAGATCTGGTCAGCAAAATGAAAAAAGCAAGACAATCGAGCTAGGGGCAATTCTGTAGTTAGTGGCAATGGCAATACCCAAATAAAAACAAAAAATAATCGCAAACAAGCAAGAGGACTGGCATGGCAGATGCAGTCGTATTAAGAATAAAATCAAAATATTTCAGTAATATACATGCAACCAGTTAGAAAAATGCTGTGCTCCCCATCTTAGACTTGAAGAAAGTAAGCCATTCTCATTGTTCACAGACTGACTCCCCTAAGTAGAAAATGGAAAATCAAAAGACTTTAGGAAAGGGTGACAGTTGGTTCTTTTTAGAAATTGGAGAACCACTAATTGCCAGTCTGAGATGTGGGTGGGTACCTCAGTAGCCATTTAGCATATCTGACTATAAAAGTACAAGCAAGCAATCATTTCTGGGGATGTTGGGAGATAAAGATTTTGTATTTTCTTTTACTGTTTGTAAAATTGTTTTTATTTGCTACCCCTTAGTTTATGACATGTATGCTATAGTGTACTTAATATACATTTACCAATGTCCTTGGAAGAGATGAGATAAAAATGGTGATGTGTAATTAATCTTCCGGAAAATCTCCAGGAACAGATTCTATTCTTGTAGAAGTTTGGAAGTTAGGAGGGAAGAAAGCAATAAAGATCTAGAAGGTTTTCACAGGAACATGTACGTTTAAATTGAAAGCTTTGGCACTCATCCAGTAGCTATTTCGGATCATGCACCAACATTCAAAAAAAGCTGTCATGTGTAATAGGTGTGAACAATAACTTATTATCATGATGGCTACACTGTCCATATTATTTTGGAATGTAAACTGCTTTACAGGTATAGGCAAAAAGGTAAGAGTACTAAATTACATTAAGAAATACAGAGTACAAATAATGCTGCAGGAGACACATTTAGAAAGAAATAAGTACATGAATTTGATAAAGAAAGGATTTCAGATAGAATATTCCGCTGAATAAAGTAGGTATTTTAGAAGGAGATAAAGCATCAACATCTTGGAAGGAAGTGGTGATGGCTGTAATACCTATAGACAGTAAAGACCCATCAGACCCAGCTTCATGTAACCCCATTTCAATCTTAAACCATGATTATAAAAGGTTTATGTCTGTATTATCTAAAATAATGACAGACGCTTTGCCAAAATTGATAGATATGGATTAATGTGGTTTTCTGGAGGGGAGGCAAATATTTAACAAAAATAATAAGACAATGATCATCCAGATGGATGCAAAATGTAAGAAAATACCACTGTTGTTGGTGGGTCTTGATCAGAGAAAGCATTTGATAGAGTAAGATGGGATTTTATGAGTAGGGCAATGGAAGTATGTACATTCCTTGATACAATAGCAAGGTTAATTAGGAAGATATATTAGGACTGGAGGAAAGAATTAAAGTTTGAGGGTTCCTCTCTGATAAGTTGTATCTGTAAAGAGAACCAGGCAGGGGTGTCTTCTTTCTCTTTGTTATATGATTTATATTTAAATTCATTATCAAAGAAAATTAGGTACACAGATATTGAAGCATGTAATTGGTATGGTAATCCAGAAAAGTTGGCTTTAGGATTACCTGATTTGAAGGGCTATTTTAGAACTGCACAGTTAAGGCTCATTTACCTAACATAAGCAGAAAGTTGTAATTCAAAGTGGAAAGGGATCATGATGAAACATTGGGGGAAATGCAAGGAATACGGTGAGAGTGGGATTGTGGATGGAGATCCTTATGGAGAATAACAACAGCCATACAGAAAATTATATCCATAAAGAAACAGAAAACATCCTAAGAAGTCAACAGAAAAATGGAGAAAGATTTTGCAGTTAGAGATTACTGCAATTAGGGATTCAGTGAATAGGCAAGGGGGGGCAGAATTTACTGGAGAAAACTGGTAAAGGATCTAAGATATTGGGAGCAAATAACTAAAGAGGGAAATAATAGAATGGGATGAGGCCAAGAAGGCATTTGGACTGCAGGCTAGAGAGACTGCCTCCCCTGCCAGGGATTGATATCAGAGTGTAGGAAAAGAGAAGGGGATAGGGAATCTTAAGTAAAATACGCACTTCAGTACAAAGTTTTTTAGTTGAATCTAGATCAGAAGCTGCAGTTAAAGCAAGCAATAATGCCCAACAGGGTGTGTGTTATTGTGGAAATAACACCACCCAGGAGTGTTCTGGCCTCTACATTTCTGGAAAGGCATTATTTCCATATTATACAATTCCTCCCCTAAAACGTGCACGCTGATTGGACAGCCCAACCAGCGTGCCCGTTGTAAATCCCTCAATATACTAACGGAAAAGGTCCGTGCACCGTCTTTTTCCGTTAGTATAAAACACTGTCTCGCTATGTTAAAAGAGTTTAACATAGCAACACAGGTTTAAAAAAAGCAACGGAGATCTCCGTTGCTTTTTTTAAAGCTGTCTCGCTATGTTAAACCCATTTCACATAGCGAGACAGTTTTTTTAAAAAAAAAAAGCAACGGAGATCGCAAGATCTCCGTTGCTTTTTACTGTTTCGCTATGTTAAATGGGTTTAACATAGCGAGACAGCTTTACAATAAGCAACAGAGATCTCCATGCTTATTTTAAAGCTGTCTCGCTATGTTAAACCCATTTAACATAGCGAAACAGTAAAAAAAGCCACAGCTCTGATGTACTGCGTAGGCATGTGCAGTACATCAGAACTGCCGCAGAATACCAGACAGCTGCAGATGGGCAGTAAAGAGGCATTATACAATGCCATTATTTAAGAAAAGTAATTATTTCTTTTCTTAAATAATGTCATTAATATAATAATAACCACTTCTGGGTGTAATGCTGGATTTACCACGGTTGGCTTTGTTTGGTCCCTCGGGACCAAACCACGCCAACCGTGGGTAAATCCAGCATTACCCACACCCAGGCGTGGGTTATTGCTATAATAACACACACACCCTAGAGGGCATTATTGTGCTTAGAGAATGGACTGTCTGTTAAATTGTTTTGTATTTGTTTGTTTTTGCTTTTTTTTCTAATTATGATATATATATATATATATATATATATATATTAAATATTTTTTATGTAAAATAGTTCCTCTGCCTGATGTTTCAAACTTGCTGTAGTATATTAACAGTTGTTGGGGGTAGTACTTTATGTGCAAAATATAAGTTTGGTTAAGTATTTAATGTCTACATACATGCACCCTTTCTCTCTCTCTGAGACACACACACACACACACACACACACACACACACACACACACACACACACACACACACACACACACACACACACATACACACACACATAAACACGAGTGTCTTGAAAAACACAAGATTGCACTAAGTTAATAATGCCAGCCATTACAAGTTTCTTACCTATACTGCTCAACTGTACACATTTCAGCAGAATGTCCATATTTTTTGCCTCATTTTTTATGTCTTCTTCATAAAATTTGTGGTTGGCTAGCAAATCATTGGAGTTGGAATCACTAAGTAATGAATTATATTAGAGTTTCAGACTTTAATATTTTTCAGAAAATGTATTTAACATAAGCCCTGTTATTACACCAACTTCTTTAATTTAATTATAGCAATATTTAAAATATGTCCAGTTGAGCCCTTGCCCCACATTATTTTATGCTTTATCTGCATTTCTTGAGCTAAGAGTTTGAGAGGTATGCATACCTCTTAATTTTTAATAACTTGCATCCACTGCTTGATTGATGTATCTGTCTCACACACACACACACACACACACACACACACACACACACACACACACACACACACACACACATTTGCTTTCATGCATGCAAGTACCTATACACTCATACATGCAGACAGAAAAATAAGCACACACAAACACACTTTTCTGTTTTTTAATTATACATTTGTTTTCATTTTATACTTGCTAAACAGCAAAAATGCTGTTTAGCGTGTGTAAAACATGATCAGTCTCACTCTCACTTTCATGCACACATGCACATACATAAACACACACACACACACACACACACACACACACACACACACACACACACACACACACACACACAAATGCACACACACATACTTAATTTTTTTGTTTTAATTTTAAACTCGCTAAACAGCAGAAGTGAATGATGGCAACCATTGGCTTACTTTCAATCAGAACTACATGGCATGTTGCTGTAAAGCAGCGGACTCATTTTTCAGCAGGTGTTATCTGTAGAGTAACACCTTGCTGGAGAACGTTTGTTCTCCAGTCAGGGTGTCACTCTACAGTTTGCCCATTCTCTAATAAAAGGATAATTAGTAGGACATGTAAAATGTTGCACAATAACTATAAGAATCAGAGGAGGTTGGAAAAAATTGGTCTCCCTTACTCTCGGAGCGGAGCCATCGAACCCATTCCTCCAGGTCTTCCAGGCTCTCGGACCATGACCTCGAGAGGGTGGTTAGTAGACTTCTAAAGTCTCAGGCACTAACCCAAATGCTCCATAGCCCTTCTCAACAGACAGTGGCTATTCCCACCCCAGCTTCGATTCCTCCTCCGACTCTTCCTCTGAGTTCGGAGCCAGAGCTCGTGGGAGCGGTGGCCATCAATACGTCGGAGTCGATACCTCACCTTTCAGCTCCGTCGTCAGCTCCGGTCTCTTCCATGGTCCCATCCTTGGAGGGATCCGGGCACATGGACTTCCTTGTCGGCTCCGAGGGGGCGAGTGGCATCGGACCCTTCTCCGACCCCGTTCTCCCTCTCGGAGCTTCTGCGCTGGTAAGTTCGGCCCCAACATCGGCTTCAGAGCCATCCCTCTCGGTGCCGGGAGGGGTCCTTATCTCTTCGGAGCAGGGACCTTCTGCCCTACCTTATAGGGGCGCCTTTGAAGTCATGAGGAGCGTGCTGGCCGCTGTGCCTGCTCCACGGTCAGCTCCCTCAGCTCCTCCCTCTGTAGTGCCTGCTGCGGTCTCTACCCACCCTCTCATTCCTGACCGTAGAGATCCAACGCCTCAGGTTTCCCCATTGGGAATATCCTCCTCTTCCGAGGTTTCCCCTGATCCGTCAGGGGAACCCCCTCGGAAGAGGAAATGTAAGAGGAAGCATGTGGACTCCCCTGAGTCCATTACATTGGATACCGACTTGGATGAGTCGGAAGGGTCCCCTCGGTCCCCCTCTGAGGATGTCTCCTTTTCAGACATCCTTGAGATCCTGAAGCAGAAGGGGAACTGGTCTACCCTTAATCCTTCCGAGGATGAGTCAGTTTACCTAGAGGCATTTGGCTCTCGCCCTTCCACCTCCTGGGTGTCTCCGCCCTTTGACCCTCTCATGGAAGTGGTGGCGCGGAAGGCGTGGACGGCCCCTGATACGATGGAACCTACCCCACGGAGGCCTTCCAAATTCATAACAGCCCCCCTCAGACAAACAGTTTTTAGCCAAGGGTGTCCCGGTTGATGCCATGGTGGTGGCTGCAGCCACTAAGAAGGAACTGGCTGATCCTTCAGTACCTGTCCATCCTCCTAACAAGGAGTCTAGGACTATGGATAGGTACGGCAAGCGGATGTTTTCTTCAGCGACCTTTGTCATGCGGTCGCTGAATTATCTGTGCCACTTCATCCGCATTCAAAGAGACATGCTCAAAGAAGTGGGTGAGGTCTTACAGGATCCAACAGCTGTGGGGTCTCAGGAAAGAATAAACTCCCAGCTGGCAACCCTGAATTCCATTGTCAACTCCTCCATGCGGCTTATTTCCTATGCGGCCGATGGGGTGAGTAGGGCTGCAGGCACAGGCATTGCCTTAGGGCGTCACGCCTGGATGCGGTTTTGTAATTTTGCAGACCCCTTTAAGGCGTCCTTCACTAACTCCCCCTTTGACGGTTCAGCTTTGTTTGGACCTCAGGTGAAGGATACTTTGACCCGATGCGAGCAAGAAGGCAAGGCTCTCTCTGCCGTGGGAGTCCGTTTTTCCACCCCGTCTAGACCATACCCTAAAGGTCAGAAGGGTGGGAAGATGTGGTTCCGTAAACCACAAGAGGTCGCGCCTGACGCAAGAGGTCAGTTCCCCTCTAGAGGCAGGGGGGGCAATAACAGACGCCACCCTAGGGGCAGAGGAGGTCCACAAAATCAGGGTAGCAGAGAGTCTCTTTCTGACAAACCCTTCCAGCATCCCTGAGAAGCTGCCCGACTGTCCGCCTTCGGAGGCAGTCGGGGGAAGGTTATCACTGTACCCAGAAACCTGGCTTTCACTCACCCAAGACAAATGGGTACAGTCGATCATATCCGAGGGTTACAAAATTCCTTTTATCCACACCCCAACTCAGCCAAAAGAACCCATCCCAGACGTTCCACCCAGTCTAAGGGAACAAGCAGTACTAGAAATATCAAAACTGCTAACAAAAAGAGTCATCCAGCCAGTCCCAGCAGACCAACAAGGATCCGGAATCTACTCCAAATTCTTTTTGGTCCCAAAAATGACAGGGGACTGGAGACCGATATTGGATCTCAGCAGACTAAACAAGTCTGTAAGAAGAACGAAGTTCCGGATGGTCACGCTACAGTCCATTCTACCCTTTCTGGGTCATAACGATTGGATGTGCTGAGTAGACCTTCAGGATGCGTACTACCACATCAAGATGCACAGGCGCTCCAGGAGGTTTCTCCGCTTCCGGCTGGGAGCCAGTCACTATCAGTTCAGAGCCCTGCCCTTTGGTCTCACTACAGCCCCCCGTGTGTTCACCAAATGCATGGCAGCGGTCACGGCTCATCTGAGGCATCAAGGATTCCAAGTGTTTCCATACCTAGACGACTGGCTCCTCACTGCCACCACCAGGCATCAACTTCTCCTCTCCAGAGATTACACCATTCAAACTTGCAAAGGGCTCGGTATTTCCATAAATTTTGAAAAGTCTGCCTTGTTGCCTTGTCAGTCTATTACCTTCATAGGTGCCACCTTGGACACAGTCCGGCTTTCCGCAAAACTAACCGAGCAAAGAGTTCTAGATATTCGCAGGCATGTTCACATCCTTCTTCAGAACAACAAAATCCAAGCCAGGTTTGTCCTGAAGGTATTAGGTCTCATGGGGGCAGCCATTACTCTACTTCTCCTAGCTCGCTTTCATACGCGGATCCTTCAATGGATGCTTTTTTCCCAGTGGTCCTTTCAACAACTTCCAATGTCACACAACATTTTAATAACCCTGTTTTGCAAGAAACACCTTTCTTGGTGGATGGTCTCCTCTCAAGTCCTTCAGGGCAGACCATTTGTTCCTTCTCCCCCGGTCACCACGGTGACAACGGATGCCTCCCTGATCGGGTGGGGGGGCATTTTCAGGGCAGGACGGTCCAGGGCACATGGCAACATTTCGAGTGCCACCTGCACATAAATGTCTTGGAGATGAGAGCAGTACTTTTAGCGTTGCAAGCCCTTCAGGACTCTCTTCCTATCGGGACTATTGCAGTTCAGACGGACAATATGTCCGTAGTGTGGTACATCAACAAGCAGGGCGGAACCAAGTCCTATCCCTTATGTCGAGAGGCTCTCAGACTTTGGCAGTGGGTGATCTCCTCTCAGCGGTTTCTGATAGCAATGCACATCCCCGGGAAGTCCAACATCATAGCGGACAGGCTGAGCAGAGCCATTCTCATGCCACACGAGTGGTCTCTCAAGCAAGCAGTAGTGGAGAGAATTTTTCAGAGATGGGGTCGACCTTGCTGCGACCTTTTTGCAACACCTCAAAACAGCAAGTGCCACGACTTCTTCACTCTCTTCCCGGCCACCCCCCCCAGAGATGCTCTAGTCCACGATTGGCCCCGGGGACTTCTGTATGCCTTTCCCCCTTTCCATTAATCACTCAATTGATTCAGAAAGCTACCGCCATGAGAGCAACCATGATCCTCATTGCTCCTTACTGGCCTCATCAGATATGGTTTCCGTTCCTGCATCGTTACCTCTTGGGGCAGCCCTGGCATCTGGACCCAGTGCCAGATCTCTTAACCCATCAATCGGGACAGCTGCACCAATCCCTCCAATCTCTCAACCTCACAGCTTGGTTGCTCCAATTCCAACCCTAGCCAGGCTTCCTCTTATTTCCCATTCTGTGCGTGACATACTTATAGCTTCCCTAAAGTCATCTACCAGGAGGATTTATGCCAGCAAGTGGAAGCGTTTTTCCTTCTGGGCAGGAGCTAGAAATATAAATCCTTTTACTGCCCCTATCCAATCGGTCCTAGACTTCCTAGCCGAATTGTTTCACTCAGGGTCTTCTTCCTCCACCATCAGAGTACAGTTGGCGGCTATATCGAACTTTCATGCAGACTTTTTGGACTCCAGTATCATGTCCCATAAGCTTTGTAAAACCTTTCTTAAAGGTATCTTTTTGCTTAAGCCCCCAATCAGGGACCCCCCGCCGCAGTGGGACTTAAATTTGGTTCTAACCTCCTTGATTCTTCCCCCTTTTGAACCTGCGGCTTCCTGCTCCTTGAAATTGCTATCATGGAAAACTCTTTTTCTGGTCGCCATTACATCTCCGAGAAGAGTATCAGAACTTCAGGCCCTTTGCATTCGTCCACCTTATCTAGTTTTCCATAAAGACAGAGTGTCCCTCAGGACTAATCCGTCCTTTCTACCCAAGGTTTCTTCTGAGGTGAATCTAAACCAGACCATCGATCTTCCAGTTTTCTTCCCCAACTACTCTAATAGAGCGGAACAAAACCTGCATTTTCTGGACGTTCATCGTCAACTCCGATACTATCTGGATAGAACCAAGCAAGCTAGGAAATCTGAGCAGCTCTTCCTATCTTATGCGGCAGGAAAGAAAGGACTTCCATTTTCCAAAGTAGCCCTTTCTAGATGGCTGGCCTCTGTGATTACTTTCATCTATCAGCTTAGACACCAAAAACTACCGTCAAGGCACAGGGCTCACTCAACCAGAGCATTAGCCACCTCAATAGCTTTTCAGGCTAGATTACCAATAGATTCCATTTGTGCGGCAGCCACTTGGGCCTCTCCTCATACCTTTATCTCTCATTACAAATTAGACATGGCCTCCCGAAGCCGGGCTAAATTTGGTTCCACTGTTCTCAAGAGTCTGTTCCGCTGAACCACCCAAGGTGAAGGTGCTAGGGACGTGGTCCCATCCAGCAAGAATGAAGGCGAGATTGACAACTTAACATTGAGACATATGTACCTACCATAACGTTCCATGTTAGTTGTCTTCTTCTCGCCTTCTTTCTTGTGTCCCGCCCCCCATCCCCCTAGCCTGGATAGACCTAAGGATCCTTGGGGATCTTCTTCTTGCCTCAGTTTTGCCCCCCAGGCTATCCCTACTGGTAGCTATAGGTCTAGGTGACTTTCGAGTGAGGTTTCCTCTCCACCTTTTGTTGGAGAGCAGAACTGCTGTGGTTTCAGCTATCAAACGAGATCTGGGTAGTTAGCGCCTAGCATTGTGGGACATAGGGGAGCCTCGAGCCGGTATAAATAGCTCTCGAGCTTTAGTATAGGCCGAGTCGGAGCCGAGGGTTGGCACCGAACCCATCCAGCAAGAAAGAAGGCGAGAAGAAGACAACTAACATGGAACGTTATGGTAGGTACATTACTTCTCATTTTGATAGCTGCCAATAAAGTGATTACAAAAAAATGCAAGTCAAAGTCTAAGCCAATTGTATCTGAAGTACTGAATATTGTAACATAGATAAAAGCACTGAGAGTGCTTTTATCTGTGTTACAATATAAAATACTTCAGATACAATTGGCTTAGACTGGGCGGCCACGGTGGTGCAGCGATTAGCATTGCCGCCTCACAGCAAGAGGTTCTCCGGTTCGATTCTAGGCTGGGGTGCCTTCTGTGTGGAGTCTGCATGTCCTCCCTGTGGTCGCGTGGGTTTCCTCCGGGTGCTCCGGTTTCCTTCCACTTCCCAAAGACATGCTGTAGGTGGATTAGACACTCTAAATTGGCCCCAGGCATGAGTGTGTGCATGCGTGTGCCTTCTATGGAAGGTTGGGCATTGGGCTGGCAACTCGACACCGTAAAACTCCACTGCCAATCATGAGCGGGCAGGTGATCTGCTGTGGCGACCCCTAACCGGGAAAAAGCCGAAAGAAGAAGAAGATAAAAGCACTGAGAGTGGGATCTTTAGAAAAGGGAAGGAGCAAATTCCATAGAAATAAATTGAAATTGTGAGGACAATACATGCAGAATAATGTTCTGGAAGTGGAGAGAGGTTTAGGGGAAGACAGGAATTGAGCAAATTTTGTAATGTTGGACTGATGATAGTTATAAAAAAAGAGTGTTTGTGATGTTTTAATGAATATATTTGAAAACATGCTAATATGGTTTGTTTTCTTTTATTTAAATGTATTTTTGGTTGTTTCTTAAGTGACAATTTAATAAAGGTACTAAAAACAATATCCAAGATATGAATATCTCTAGCTCTGAAAGGAATGGATTTCCCAGAGCAAGTGTCACAACTAGTAACCAATGTACATTTCTACCCTACAGATGTTCAAACTATAATATTTTGTATTGTGTTAAATAAGTAATATAAACGTATGATATCTGCCTGTATGCCACAACACTAATCCAATACCACTAGAAGTTTCAAGCAGTGGTGTAGCTAGAGTTTGTGTTGCCCAGGGTGCCCTTTGAGTTTGTCACCCTCCCTCACAAAATAAAACATAGTTTACAATCTGATGTTGTCATTCTTTGTTAATTCTTGACAGTTGGGATATGGTTCTGATCCTCGGAACCGGCTCGGCCTTTATACAGCTCTCAGCAGCCAAAAAACTCTTGAGCGAAGTGTCTACCCACAGTGCTCTTGTCTGTATTACCCCAGATCTCATTTGCTGCACTGTCAGCAAGAAGCGTCAGCTGTTGCTCTCAGCTAAGTGACTTAGTTTTTTTCTTTAACTTAAATATTCTTAAACTTTATAATTTTTTGACTTCCTTTGAGTGTGAGTAGCTTTGCCCTATACTTCATTCTTTAGATCCCTTCTCTTCCTCTTAACCTGTAAGGGTTTTTCTCCGATACCATCATTGGTATTCTTCTCCATCTTTTATCACCCTTGTAGTCTTATGTACTATTGTTGGTAGATCTTATGCCTTTACCTTTTTACCATTCCAGTAGTCTTCCTACCAATGCTGGTAGATTTCCTGTTCCTTCTTTCCTGTAGTGTGTAAGTAAGTGTGTGAGTGTTTTGTGTTGTTAGCATTCCTTGCCATTTCAATATGGCAGAAAAAACATCAAAAGGCATGATTTATGTAAGGGCTTCAGTCAGAGAACTTTAGTTGAGCCCTGTAACAAGCTCTTACTAAAGGGTTTGCTCAAATCTCTATTTACTGAACCCTTGTCCGAGGCTGACTCTGCTACCCAGGATACTCCAAAAAAGAGAAGCCAATCGGTACCTGCATCTTCATCAGTGTTGGTGGTCCACAAACATAAGACTCCAGTTCTGACCTCCTTGGAATTGACTGCTAAGGTTCCAAAGCTTCAGCTTGATGTCTCCTCGGTACCATCTACTTCCACAGTGCCGTCAGCACCTGTTTCAGCTCCAGCCTCCTTAGTTTCTGGCTCGATGCCGATCTCGCCTTAGGGGCAGCATCATGTTTAACCGGTCCCCTCTGCACCTCAGTAGTCTCTGTTCATTCCCTTGGTGCTGAAATTAAGTCTAGACATGCCCAGGACAAGATATTCTGTCTCTAGACCTTTTCCTGGGCCAGCTGCCTAACCCCTTTCTAGAATGTCCAGAATCTCTTTCGGCCTTCTCAGTTCAATCCTGAGTTAGATGTCGTGAGGTTGGTGGATCAACTGTTGGTGGCCAGAGGTATTCCTGCCCCTTCTCAGGTCTCTCTCCCACCTGGACTTGGGATCTCCTCTCCCAGGACTCTTACTAGTTCTCCTCCTCCGACTTCCACCGGAGTTTGCCCAACACTTTGATTCCCTCTATACCAGCTGTTTTGGTACTGTTAGGTACTTCCACCTCGGTGCCAGATGTTGCCCTGACTTAATCGGTTCCTGCTGTGGAGTTGACGGACTCTCAGAGCGGTGACCTCTTTGTCAGTTCCATGGGACTTAGGCCAGCACCTAGTTTTTGTATGGTGCCAATCTCGGGTCCTGGAACATTGCGGTTCCTTCTCAGCTCTGACTTCAGAGGGTGGACTCTAGGAGCGGGGTGTGACCTTGGTTCCAAGGTGATCTTTTCAGTTCTGGGCTCCCACTCCTCTGTGGGGGGGCACTGCCTTCCAGGTCATGGACAGAGCCTTAGCCTCTGCAGGCTCTCAGCTGGTACCCCCTGCTTCAGAGTGTCATGTTTCCATATCCTCTTGTCCAGAGTTGACATCAATCTCTACAACAGGACTGTGAGGCCCGATGCTTCATGTTGCACATGTATAGGGCCCCTCTTCTTTGGAGTCCTCTTCAGAGATTCTCACTGAGGAACCGCCCCGAAAGAAGACATGCAAGAGGAAGCACCTAGAGTCCCATGAAGAGTCCGTCACTGAAGACATGGATTTCAATGAAGGGGAGGGTTCCTCTCGGTTACCCCCTGAAAATATTTAATTTTTAGACATCCTGTAAATGCCAAAACAGAGGGATAACTAGAAGTCCCAAGACACATCCTTGGAGGAAATTGTGTACTTGCAAGCCTTTAGTGCCTAACCAGCTACTTCCTGGGTGTCCTCACCCACTGACAATCTCATCAAGCTAATCGTGCAGTGGGCTTGGAAGGCTCCTGATGCCATAGAGCGTATTCCCTGGAGACCTGACAAGATACTATCACCACTGGAAGACCATCAGTACTGGGCCAAAAGTTTGACAGTAGATGCCATGGTGGTGGTGGTAGCCACCAAAAAGGAACTTGCCGATGAGTGTCCTTCTGTACATCTGCCTAACAGGGAGTCTAGGACGATGGACAGGTTTGGAAAGCAGGTCTGTGCTTCATTAACCTTTGCACTTAGGTATTTAAACTTTCTGGCACACTTTACTAGAATCCAGAGAGACCTGATCAAGGGATTAACAGAAACTCTAGCTGGGGCTGTGTCTAACTAGGTACAAGATAAGGTTGCCTCACAGCTAGCCACCCTGGAGTCTATATCAAACTTGTCCATGTGGCTCATCGCACATGCAGCCAAAGGTACGCACAGGGCAGCGGGTTCTGGAGTTGCCATTAGGCAATACACCTGGATGTGCTTGTATGATTTCACGGAGCCCTTCAAGTTTTCCCGCGTCAACGCTTTGTTTGACGGATTATCCTTTTTCTGCCCCAAGGTAAAGGACACACATTAGCCAGGTGTGAAAAGGATGGTAAGACCCTGTCTGAAACGGTTATTTGTTTTTCTACTACTCAACGGTTCTTTTCCAGGAATCAGAGGAGTGGAAATATGTGATTCAAAAAGTCCCAGGGGCCTTTCCAAGACATATGTGGAGGCGGCTCCCATCAGGGCAGAGGGGGAAGCTCAGATGGAAGACGCCGACCCTGAGGCAGAGGTGGCCTGTGAAACCAGGGGTCCAGAGACTCCTTCTCTGGTCAGCCCTACCAGCACTCCTGAAAGGAGGCCCAATTGCTTCCCTCTGGAAGCAGTCGGGGGAAGACTTTCACTGCACTCATCAGCCTGGTGACAAATAAACTTCCATATTTGGATGCAGAAAATCATTACCATAGGCTATAGCATCCCTTTCACCCTTATTCCATGTTCTCTAAGAAAAGTCACCGATGTTCCACCCCATCAGAGGGATCAAGCCACCAAAGAAATTCAAAGGCTCCTACAAAAAAAAGTGATCCAAGAAGTCCCACTAGACCAGATAGGATCTGGGTTTTACTCAAGGTTCTTTTTAGTGCTAAAACAAGACAGGGGACTGGAGGCTAATATTGGACCTCAGCCTTCTGAACAATGTTTTTCAGCAGACAACATTCCGGATGGTCACGGTTAAGTATGCTCTCCCCTTTCTAGAGGAAGATGATTGGTTGTGGTGTAAAGACCTTCAAGATGCGTATTATCACATAAAAATGGACAAGCGCTCAAGAAGGGTCCTCCGCTTTTGGGGCCAGTCATTACCAGTTCAGAACGCTGCTCTTTGGTCTCAGCACAGTCCCCAGGGTGTTCACCAAATGTATGGTGGCTGTCATGGCTCATATGTGGTTATGCGGATTCCGAGTGTTTCCTTATCTAGACAACTGGCTCCTCACTGCCCCAGCCAGGCATCTAGTGATTCAAACCATAGACTTCATCATGCGCCTGTTCAGTACCCTGGGCATTGCAGTCAACTACGAGAAGTCTCAGCTACTCCCCACTCAAGACTTAGAGTACATAGGAGCCTGCCTCAGCACAGTTTCATGCATAGTTTCTGTTCCCTTTCACAGGTTCCAGAAGATAAGGTCGCAAGTTCAATCCATTTTACTGAAACCCAAGGTGCCCGCATTTCTTATTCTTCAAGCCCTAGGATCCATGGCAGCAGCTATCACCTTGGTTCCACTGGCATGGTTTCACATGAAAATACTTCAGTGGCTTCTAGCCTCACAATTGTCCATTCTTACTCACCTACTGAATCACCCAATTCTGATAAAGGAATGTTGCAAAAAAAGATTTGTCCTGGTGGATGAAGTCAGAAAAAATCCTAATGGGCTGTCCATTTGTTCCCCCTCAGCCCAAGGCCATAGTGACCATGGACGCCTCCCAGATGGGGTGGGCATTATCTGGAAAGGCAGTCCAAGACACTTGGTCTCCTCAAGAGGCCAACTTGCACATCAGTGTCCTGGAAATCAGAGCAGTGCTCCTAGTGTTGCAAGCCTTCCAAGCTGCTCTTCCTCTGGGAACAGTTGCGATCTGATCAGACAACATGTCAGCAGTCTGGTATATCAACAAACAGGGGGTAACCAAGTTCTACACCCTCTTCGGGAAGCTCTCAGAGTTTTGCAATTGGTGATATCCTCCAACCGCTTTCTTGTAGTAATGCATATCTCGGGGAGCTCCACTGTGATAGCAGACAAGTTGAGCAAACACATCCTACTGCCTCACGAGTGGTCTCTCAATACCAAAGTGGTGGAAGAAAATTTTCACCATTGGGGCCAGCCTTTTTGTGACCTATTTGACTCCCCAGTGAACAAAAAGTGTGGCACTTTGCCCTAATGCCTGCACAGGGGGAGTGCCAAAGAGACTCTCTCCTCGATTGTCACTTGGCTATGCCCCACCTTCCCCCTTATTCCCCTGTTCCTGTAGAAAATTCAAAGGTTGCAAGCCAAATTGATCCTCATTGCCCCTTCTGGCCCAGTCAAGTTTGGTTCCCCTTTCTATGGCCTCACTCGGATCACCAACTGTGGAATCTGGACCCAATTCCAGACTTACTGTCTCACCCGCAAGGGCTGCTACATCCCGATCCTCACTCCCTCAAGCTCACAGCTTGGTTTCTACAATTCCATTAGTTGCCAGGCAGAATTATATTACTTCTCCTGTCCAGAAAATTCTTCTGGCTTCCCATAGACCTTCCACCAAGAAACTTTATTCCAGTAAATGGAAAATATTTTCTATTTGGGCCTCTGAAAACAATTTAGACCACTTCTCAGCTCCAGTTGAAAATGTTTTGGAATTCCTAGCTGCTCTTTTTGACCAAGGAGCAGCTGCCTCCACCATTAGAGTTCATTTAACAGCAATCTCTAATTTTCACAATGGATATGATGACCATTCGTTAATTTCTCATCGTCTATGCAAAGCGTTTCTCAAAGGAGTTTTACATATCAAACCTCCGTTCAGGGACTCGTTAGCTCCGTGGGATCATACCTTTGTTTTGCAATACTTAGTACTACCTCCCTTTGAACCAGCTGCTACTTTACACCTCAAATTATTTTCCTGGAAAACTCTTTTTCTGGTGGCCTTCACTTCTGCCAGAAGAGTCTTGAAAATTCAGACACTTTGTGCAAAACTACTGTGTATCCTCTTTTATAAAGACAGGGTGTCATTGTGGACCAACTCTTCCTTTCTTCCTAAGGTGGTCTCTGAGTCAAACATTAAACAATCCATTGAATTGCCAGTTTTCTTTCCCAGTTCTCAAACAAGGGGGATTATTATTTACACTTATTGGACGTTCATAGACAACTAAGATTTTACCTTGACAGGACTAAAGATTGCAGTGCATCAGACCAATTGTTTATTTCTTTTTCAGGATTAAAACAAGGAAAATACACATCAAAAGTGACACTATCTAAATGGTTGAGAGATTGCATTACTTTCATTTATGAACATATTAATTGAAAATGATTTTCATTGGGAAGAGCGCATTTAACAGGTCCATCTCCACTTTGGCTGTTTTTCATTCCAAAGCTTCCCTGTATGAAATATGTGCAGCTGCAACTTGGGCTACGCCTCATATTTTTATCACTCATTGCAAATTAGATATGGCCTCCAGGGGAAGAGCATCCTTTGGCTCTATGGTTCTCAGGAATATCCTTCAGTAAGGTCACCCAGGGAATAAAGTAGCTGGGGACTCTGTCCCAGCTGTCAGGAATTAAAGATTGACAACATCAGATAAAGATGTGTACTCACCATAACGTTCCATCGGTGTTGTTGATCTTCATTCATTCTTGACATCCCACCCACCTTCCCCCTCCATTAGATTTCCTGGAGGACCGGACCCTTGTCCTGGGCTTTCATTAGGGTTATTACCTTTGACATTGCTTCTCATAATTTCTGTAATGCGAAGTTGTTCAATCTCACCGTTCATTCATCATTGCTGGGTTCAGAGCTGATCCTCGGCTCCAACACAGCCATTTAGCAAAGCTCAAAGATTACCAGTAGCTCAAGACCAAACCCCTTATCCCAAGATGCACTGATGGAATTACCCCAGATCTAGTTTGCCGCAGCACTGATCTCTTGGTTTCCAGCTCTGCTCAAGACTTTATTCAACGAATTAGCAAGTTTTTCTTTAAATTTTCTTATATATACATATTTAGACTGTTTAGTATTTCCCTTATCCATATATTACTATTTCGTTATTTTTCGTGGCTGTTCTTTGCTAGTGTTGGCTTTGGCCTTTAGTAGTTAGGTTTTATCAACTAAATTTAAAGTTAGTTTCTTGTTTGTCTGTATATATATATATATATATATATATATTTATTAATGTGGCCTTTTGGGCATGTTTAATATTGTGTGGTCCTTTTCTAAAATAGTTGCTATAGTTGTTATATTTGTTTACAGTGGTGATAGAATTTGCTATTGTTTAATATTATGTCGGAAGATAAAGACAGACATCCAAAGTCTGGTTTCAAAAAATGTCCAGACTGCGGACAGAAGATGTCTGTTACAGATGGACACATTCAGTGTGTTTATTGTCTGGGTGAGGTACACCTTCAGGAGTCCTGCAGTATCTGGCACTCCTTTTCCATCAGGGTGCTTGCTGAGAGGAAGAGAAAGCTCATGGATTGGGGTCTTCTTAAGCACACCTTTGTGGAAGCTTTGACTGACCAGGATGGAGCCAGCAAGTCATCAAAGTCCTCCAAATCCTCCTCAGACTCCAAGTCAAAAAAAGTCTAAGAAAGTGGAACTTGCTGTGACTTCGGCTCCACAGCCTTCGGAGCTGACAGTCTTTACCTTTCGGACCCGGGACACTGCCTTGGAACCGGTCTCCGAATCTCCTTCTTCTCCTTTACTCCAGTCGGCACCATCGGTGCATTCATCCAGGTCCTCTGTTAGCCTTTCGGATTCAGACATGGACAGACTGGTACAGAAGCTCTTAAAGGCACCAGGCCTAGCTAAATTGCTGTCGGTTCCGATCCAGGTGTCGGAACCGAAGACCCCTACCCCGGAACTGACTGCTCCTCCTCTGAGCCATATAGTTTTTTTCTGAGCCGGAGGAGGCCGAACTGATGGTTGTATAACCCTTGGAACCGACACCTGTTCCAGTGTCATCGGCTCCATCTACTCGGACATCCACAGCACGGACTGGGGCCTCTTGGAGCCGACACTCTCCGGTCGGGTCCGGGGAGGATAGTCGCACTGACCTGTGGGTGCCGCCTCTTCCTCTCGGGGCCTCGGCATGGGTGAGCTCGGCTCCTACCTTGGGCTCAGAGCCCGCGGCATCAGTGCGGGAAGAGATCATGGTCCCTTCGGGGCCGTTGACTCCTTCTCATCGGAGCCGTGGCGCCTTCGAAGCTGTGAGGCGAGTATTGTCTCCTAAGACTTACTCATCACCAGGTCTGGCCTCTTCTTCCCCTAAAGTGCCTGTGTCTGCTTCTGCTTCCATCGACCACCCCAAGCGTAGAGACTCAGAGCCTCAGGTAGCCTCGCTGGGCAGCCCCTGCTCTTCTGAGACGTCCCCAGAGGCTCCCAATGAGAAAGTCCCCAGAAAGAGAGTGTGCAAGAGGAGGCACTTGGATTCCCCACAGGAGTCATTGACATCTGACACTGACTTGGATGAGTCAGAAGGGTCCTCGATCCTCCTCTGAGGACATCTCCTTTGCGGAGATCCTTGAGATCCTTAGGCAGAGGGGTGATTGGCAGTCCAAAAACTCTACTGAGGATGAGTCTGTTCTCCTGAAGGCTTTTGGGTCTCAACCTTCCACCTCCTGGGTGTCTCCACCCTATGATGAGCTTATGCAATTGGTCTCTTGTAGGACATGGGAGTCTCCAGAGTCCATGGAACCTGTCCCTCGGAGGCTGAATAAGTTTATCTCTGCCCCAGCAGATAAAACCTTCTTGTCTAAGGGAGTCCCTGTTGATGCCATGGTGGTGGCGGCAGCCTCCAAGAAGGAATTGTCTGAAACTTCCGTTTCTATCCATCCTCCTAACAGAGATTCTAGGATCATGGATAGATATGGGAAATGCATGTTCAGTTCAGCGACTTTCACTCTTCGATCACTGAACTATCTGACCCATTTCACAAGACTGCAAAGAAATCTCCTTAAGGAGTTGGGAGAAACTCTTCAGGGTGCTGTAGCTGCAGGCGTTTCTGACAAAGTTTCTGCCCAGATTGCTACCCTTAATTCCATCATGAACTCGTCCATGTGTCTCATATCATATGCAGCTGATGGTTCGAGTAGGGCTGCAGGATCAGGGGTTTCTCTTTGTACGCATGCCTGGATGCACCTCTGTTCCTTTATGGAGACCTTCAAGTCATCATTCGTAAATACCCCGTTTGATGGCTCATCCTTGTTTGTCCTAAGGCAAAGGAAACATTGACCAGGTGTGAACAGGAGGGAAAGACTCTGCCGTCGGAGTCCGTTTTTCCACCCCTACCTCGGCCTTACCCCAAAGGCAAAGGGGAGGAAAGATGTGGTTCCGAAAAGCCCAAGGAGCCTTTCAGGACACACTTGGAGGAGGTAATAATGTAAGACACTGCCCTCATGGCAGAGGGGGTCCGCAACACCGGGGTGACAGAGATCATTTCTCTGGTCAGCCCTACTAATGCTCCTGAGAGGAGGCCCGACTGTCCTGCTCTGGAGGTGGTCTGGGGTCGCTTATCTTTGTACCCAGGAGCCTGGCTAGATATTACAAATGACAGATGGGTACAAAGCATCATTTCCAGAGGGTATTTCATACCATTCTCCGCTCCACCCATTCCCATCAAGAGAATCCTGGACATTCCACCTAGTTACAGGGAACAAGCAACCACAGAGGTCCGCAAGTTGCTAGTAAAAGAGTCATCCAGCCAGTCCCAGCAGACCAAACAGGATTCGGACCTTACTCAAGATTATTTTTGGTTCCAAAGAAAACAGGGGACTGGAGACCCATTTTGGACCTCAGCAGACTGAACCAATTTGTAAAAAGAGAAGTTTTGGATGGTCACGCTTCAGTCCATGCTTCCTTTTTTAGGAAAGGACAATTGGATGTGCTCACTCGATCTCAAGGATGCGTGCTACCACATGGCCAGACCATCCAAAGATCATCTGCATTTCCGGCTGGGAGCCAGTCACTACCAGTTTTGAGCCCTGCCCTTTGGTCTCACTACAGCCCCCAGAGTATTTACCAAATGTATGGCAGTGGTCACGGCTCACCTGAGGCGTCTAGGATTCCAGGTGTTTCCGTACCTAAATGATTGGCTCCTTACCTCCACCACCAGGCATCAACTGATTCAGGCAACAGAATCCGCTCTGACACTCTGCAACCATTTAGACATTACGGTCAACTTTGGAAAGTCTGCCTTGTCGCAATCGCAGCATATCGTCTTTATAGGGGCAAAGTTAGACACTTCAACCACCACTCTACGTCTTCCAGTCGAAAGGGTATCAATTCTTTGCCAACACATTACTTCATTGGTGTCAAAGAACAGAGCTCCAGCTGTGAAGTTCTTGAAAGTACTAGGTTTGATGGCGGCAGAAATTTTGCCATTCCATTGGCGAGGATGCATATGCGGATTCTTCAGTGGCTCCTGTTCACTCAATGGTCTTACCAGGAATTGCCAATGAACCATATGATTCTGATTACAAACTCTTGCAAGAGGGATCTTCAGTGGTGGTTGACTTCTCTACATGTCACAATAGGATGCCCCTTTGTACTCCCCCCTCCGGTAGCCACTGTGACCACGGACGCTTCCCTGATAGGGTGGGGGCATTTTCAGGGAAAGACTACCCAAGGCACATGGGCGGATCAAGAGTCACATTTGCATATCACTGTTCTAGTGATGAGAGCAGTACTTCTGGAATTGCAGTATTTTCAGGACTCTTTTCCTCTAGGGACAATTGCCATACAGACAGACAACATGTCAGTGGCCTGGTATTTGAACAAACAGGGTGGGACCAAGTCTTACCTCCTTTGCGGAGAAGCCCTCAGAGTTTGGCAGTGGGCTGTGTCATTCCAGTGCTTTCTGTTGGCAATGCACATCCTGGGGAGATCCAGTGTGATAGCGAACAGGCTGAGCAGGGCAATTTTGTTGCCACACGAGTGGTCCCTCAAACAGGAGATTGTAGACAGGATTTTCCACAAATGGGGCCAGCCTTGCTGCGATCTTTTTGCCAGCCACATCAACACCAATGCAGAAGCTACTTTGCCCTGATACCCCCTTCGGGAGAACCCCTGATGGATGCACTCGTACACGATTGGCCCCCAGGTCTCCTCTGTGCATTTCCCCCAATTCCGTTGATACCCAGATTTTTACAGAATGCAAAGTTGCTGGGAAGGACTGTCATTCTTATACCCCCTCATTGGCCTCAGCAGATTTGGTTTCCATTTCTTTACCATCATCTCTTGGAGGATCCATGGACCCTGGACCCAGTTACAGACCTTCTGACACACCCGTCAGGGGACCTCCATCCTTCCTTGCAGTCACTGAAGCTAACCGCTTGGCTGCTCCAGTTCTCCATATAGCCAGGCTTCATAATCTTTCATATGACACAAGTCAAATTTTGTTGGCCTCCCACAAACCTTCCACCAGAAAATTGTAGTAAGTGGAAGAGATTTTCCATTTGGGCTTTTAACAAGTACCTTGATCCTTATCAAGCTTCATTGTCATCCATACTAGAATTCTTGACTGAGATTTTTCAGGAAGGAGCGGCAGCTGCTTCCGTTAGGGTACAGTTAGCAGCTATATTTAATTTTCATCTAGGTATTGATGGACTAAATATTATACAACACCAGTTATCCAAGGCCTTCCTCAAAGGCACCTTTCACATGAGGCCTCCAGTGAAGACTCCTTATTCTCCCTGGAGCTTGAATTTCATGCTATCTCATATTATTCTTCCTCCCTTTGAACCAGCGTCATCTAGTGAGCTCAAGTTTGTCTTGGAAAACTATTTTTCTAGTGGCCATTACTTCTGCCCACAGAGTGTCAGAGCTTCAGGCATTATCTATCAAGCCCCCCTATATGATTTTTCATCCTGACAGAGTATCCCTTAGGACTAACCCTTCTTTTTTGCCTAAAGTATGTTCTGAGACAAACATCAATCAAGTTATTGAGTTGCCTGTTTTTTTCCCCAACCATACAAACAAATTAGAATACATGCTGCACAAACTTGATGTTCACAGACAGCTTAGATATCTGGACAGAACAAAAGACTTCAGAAAGTCAGATCAGCTTTTTTTTTCATTCTCTGAAGCCAGAAAAGGTAGACCAGTGGCTAAAACAACCCTTTCTAAGTGGCTTTCAGATTGTATCACCTACACTTACTCATCTGCTAATAGGTCTTTGTTGCATAAAGTGAAGGCACATTCAACCAGAGCAGTCTCTACTTCTTCGGCCTTTCAAGCCACATTACCCCTTGATAATATCTGTGCTGCAGCCACTTGGTCTAAGCCTCACACTTTTATCACTCATTACAAAATGGACAAGGCCTCCAGGGACAGGGGTTCTTTTGGTTCTATGGTCCTGAAAAATGTACTCCCGTGAGCCACCCAGGTTTTAGGGTGCTAGGGACGCTACCCATCAGTGAAGAATGAACGGCGAGATTGAACAACTTCACATAAAGAAGTTATGTACTCACCATAACGTTCCATGTGAGTTGTTCCATCTTGCCTTCATTCTCACATCCCTCCCTCCTTCCCCCACCTGGCTGACAGTTGACCTGGAAACTAACTTCATCCTGGTTATTCAATGTTTCTTCCTGTCTGGGGAGATTAGTCCTCTTTCTAGGGTATGGTACTTGCAGCAAACAAGATCTGAGGTAATTCCAGCAGCGTATCTTGGGATAAGGGGCTTGGTCTCGAGCTACTGGTAATCTTTGAGCTTTGCTAAACGGCCATGTCAGAGCCGAGGATCAGCTCCGAACCCATCAGTGAAGAATGAAGGCGAGATAGAACAACTCACATGGAACGTTATGGTGAGTACATAACTTCTTTTTCTTCTTGCTGTAGTCTGCAAACTCTGTCTGAGGTAATACAGAGATGGGGTATTGTGGTTAGAGACTTAGCTCAAGAGTTTTTTGGCTGTCACGAGCTCTATAAAGGTTGAGCCAGTAACGAGGATCGGAAACGTATCCCAACTGTCAAGAATGCATGAAAATCGACAACACAGATGGAATGTTATGGTGAGTACATAACTTCTTTTCATACAAAATAAGCCCAGACCATTGCCCTTTTGCTCCATCAACATAGCTTCACACTCACAAAACAATTACACTGGCCTACGGTGGCCCTATCTCCACTTCCCTGGGGGCCAGGGGGATGGGATTGCAGATCTGGCTTCCTGGGGCAATCCTTGGTCTGTCCGCATTGACAGCCAACTCCCCCAGCTTGCCCTGTATCCGAGAATCCACACCGACCCAGGGGGCGGTTCCTCACCCTCCTTGCCTGGGGAGGAGCTCTGCAGGCCCTCCTGCTGTCTGCCCAGTGCTTCTTTATGGGCTTCCATCATGGGGCGCTGCTTGACCTCCCCTTACACATGCAGGAGCTCTCCAGGCCCAGCTGCCATTTGCCTGGTACTCCCTTCCAGACTTCCATTATGAGGTGCTGCCCTGCCTGACCCCCCCCCCCCGGGCAGGAGGCCTCCAGGCCCCACCACCATCCACCCGGCACTCCCCTTACAGACTTCCATCCAGGCCTTCCCTTCGACCCACCCAAGAGACCTCCTTCCCCGACCATGGTCCCTTCCTCGCCTTGGGGATCCCACCACCTCCACATCTCCTGCAGGCTGCCTATTCTTGCCAGATCATGCATACTCTTGGAGCCTCCCAGGGGAGCTTTCCTCTGATCCTGGCCAGTCTTGCGGAACTCCCTTTGGCTGCTTCAGAGTTCTCCTTCTTCAGATCAAAAGCCTCGTGGTCCATGTCTCCTGCAGGTTACCTAATCGTGCTGGATCGTATTTGTCTTGGAACTTCTCAGGGAAGCTTCCCTTCGATCCTGGATGGCCTTGTGGAACTCCCATCAGCTGACAAGGGGCATATCCATTCTCAAGAGGGCTTCCAAGTCCCCCTTCTTTCTAATACAGAGCATTCACTGGGACTTTGCAGTTTTTTGGGACCATTGTCCCAAGCCAGGCAGCATCCTCTCTTTCTCTCTCTCCCTCTCTCTCCCCAATAGCTACCTCCTCTGCCTCGTGACACCCCTGCCCTTGGCTTCAGGACAAGGCCGGACACCCTCTGCCCAAGCATGAGCTCTCTAGGCTCTGCCACTGTCTGCCCAGTGCTCCCTTATGGACTTCCATCTAGGGGGCTGCCCCACCCAGACAAGAGCTCTCCTGGCCTGTCCACCTTCTGCCTCTCTTTCCCTTTCGGGCTTCTGTCCTGGAGGAGAGGCATTGGCTGCTCCCCCTCACCTTGGTGGGAGCTCTCCTCTCCCAGCCACTTTCCTCCTCTCTCTCTCTCCCTTCTGAACTTCCGTCCCAGAGGGGTTACATGGCCTGGACCCCCCTCAGCTGGGCAGGAACTCTCCTGGTCTGTCCACTTTCCACCTGTCTCTCTCTTCTGGACTTCCTTCCCAGAGGGGGGTATGGTCTAGACCCCCCCCACGTGCCCCAGTCACCTTCCATCTCTCTCTCGCTTCTGTTTGAACTTCCATCCCAGAGGGGGGCATGGTCCAGACCCTCTCACTCGGGTGGGAGCCCTCCCAACATGGCCAGTTTCCACTGTTCTCTCCCTTCTGGACTTCCATCCCAGAGGGGGCATGATCCGGACCTTCTCACACCGAGTGGAGCTCTCCCAGACTGGCCGCTTTCTGCCTTTCTCTTTCCCTCTCTCTCTTTTTCCCTTCTGGACTAACACCACCTCCAGACCTCAACTTAAACATGACTGAGAGAGCTCCTTTCCCAGCCAAGGTCCCCTGACAGGGTCCCTTACTCTTCCATGTCTCCTGCAGGCTGCCTGATCATGCTGGATCACATGTGCCCTCAGAGCCCCTCAAGAGAACTTCCCACCACTCCTTCCCAGCCTTGGGGAACTCTGCTTGGCCACACGGCCTCAGACAGGCTCTCATCTGGACTTCCATCACGACACTTCTCCCCTCTGCCCTGCAGCTGGAGCTTTCAAACTTGTGTTGGAGATGGCCCTGGGACCCTGCATCCCCGTGCCCCTTGCAGTGCACCTTCATCTCCTCCTCAGTGCAAGGGTCCAATGAACATGCATCACTTGAAGCCTCCTGGCTCGTAGCCTTTTGCCTCTAGGATGGTGCCATTTGCAGAGTGGCATCCCCCTATGCTGGGTGAAGAATAGAAAGCCGACCCAACTCCCCTGACAAGTCGTGAGTGTGAGATCCAACGATGGCTCTAGCTCCACTTTCCTGGGGTCCAGGGGGATGTGATCACAGATCTGGCCTCCCAGGGTGGCCCTTGGGCTGCCCGCACCAACTGCCAGGCCCTCGTCCTGCCCCAGGCAGGAGACACCATGGTGGTCCTACCTCTGCTTCCCTGGGGTCCAGGGGGACATGATCACAGATCTGGCCTCCTGGGGCAGTCCTTGGCCCATCCGCACTGATAGCCAAGCCCCCCCTGGCTGGCCCCAGGTGTGAGATGCCACAGCAGGTCTATCTCCACTTCCCTGGGGTCCAAGAGAATGGGATACCTGGATCTGGCTTCCCCAGATGGCCTTCGGCCCTCTCCTGGGAGCAGTGGACCCATTGCTGGATCGCCCTTCTGGGGATGACCCTTAAGCCCAGGTCTGCAATCCTTGGCCCCATCTGCGCCACCACGTGTTTTGAATATCGGGAATGAAGTACCAGAGAGGTGATGTGAAGGGCAATAGGGGGACCTCTTCCCACACTGGTAGTCTTCCGGTCACTGGAGTGCCCGGATGGTGCCCCCGACTCTATCCAGCTATACTCTCCCGCCACAATTGGGCAAAGTCCCGCTGGCGATGTGGTCTGGTGAAGGGTGGCAGGAGGAGGAGGTGCACATGGCAGGCCGACTGTGGACTGGTCCCCCCTCCCCACGAGGGCATAGAGCCCATCTCTTCACCTAGAACATGGCTCAAGGGCTGACTTTCAATAGATCACAGCTTTTTGTTACTCTACTTCATATGAAACCCTGAACCAGAATCAGACATCTACGAATGATTTAACAGACAGTTCCCCATGAACATGCGTTGCACTGCTGGAGAGAGGCGGCTGCTTTCCATCCATACTGTGAGCCAGTGACAAGTGGTGCTCCGTGACGACCTTGTGGCCGGCTGTCCCTGACCAACTGTAGATCCATGGCACTGCAGTATCATTACATTTAGGTGTGATTCTGACTTAGAGGTGTTCAGTCATAATCCCACATATGGTAGCTTCGCACCATTGGCTCCTCAGCCAGGCACATACACCATATGGCTGAACTTGTGGTTCCTCTGGTACTGAGCAACATTACTATTAACAACAACATATCATGAATAGGGTAAAACAATGTCTCACTATGATCTAAACCCAGCTTACATTCCCTATTAGTGGGTGAACAATCCAACACTTGGTGAATTCTGCTTGACAATGATAGGAAGAGCCAACATTGAAGAATCAAAAAGCGATGTCACTGTGAACTCTTGGCCACCACAATCCAGTTATCCCTGTGGTAACCTTTCTGACACCTCCTGCTTAAAACCCAGAATGCCAGAAGGATCATGAGGCCCCACATTCACGGTCTGTATTCATACTGAAAATCAAGATCAAGTGAGCTTTTGCCTTCTGCTCCACAGGTTTCTGTCCTCCCTGTGCTTGCCTTAGGGCAGCTGCGTTAGTCTTTCACAGGTATACCACCCCAGTCAAACTCCCCAGCTGACACTGTCCCCGGAGCGGTTCACACCCAGATGCCCGAGCTCTTGGAGCCAGAATTGAGAGCCCCTGTGAGGCTCACCCCGCCCCCCCGCCTCACCAGGTAAGTGAAAAAATTATAAGAGTTGTGATATTTCACTGGCAGCCAAGGCCTCCCACTAATTTTCCACCTCTCATATCTCTTCACAGGGCCAGATTAGAGTCAAGCTCAACAGGGTCTTCTTTTCCCACTGATTCTGTCAAGCCCATTCCATTGGCTGTGGTTTTGCTAGATAGTAGGTAGGGACAGTGGGAATCTCATTCATCCATTCATGCACATCACTGATTAGATGACAAGGCATTTGGCTAACTTAAGAGAGTCATAGTGACTCCTGCTGTTTACCCGGGCTTCATTGAATTTCTTCACTTTGACATTCAGTGCCCTGGGCAGAAATAACATCATGTCAACATTTGTCTCAGGCCTTTGTAATACTGTTTTAATTAAACAATCAGATTCCCCCAGTCCACACCACTTCTAAGTTAGGTGCTAGCTACCAGATGATGTAGGACGTCGGTTGGGACCGGCACCCAGAATAATCCGCAGGAAGCACCTGGCACACATACAGAGTTGCTGTGCCACTGTCCCCCTTGCCCCCCTGGGAGGTGGAGCCCAGTTTCACACTTGAGCTCTTCCAACCCAGCCCTTAGAGCCAATCCTTAACCTGAACTTACAGATCTGGCTTGCCAACTTCCGTTATCTACATCGTTCTAACATGCCAGAGTCTGTTCACCTTGGAGACCTACTGCAGATGTGGGTACAGCCCGGCTCGAGACATGCACCTTCTCCCATGGATTTTCAAGGGTCACCAAGAGCTCACCTGACACTGATGGAACCACAGTGCTTTCCAGGGCATGGGCCCCTCTCAACGAACCGATTTCAGGGTGCTCTGCCCTTTACAAAGAAAACAAAACTCTCCCAGTGGCCCCTGATGGCTTCTTCAGGATCATTTGCATCACTGCACTGGATGCCATGGCCATCGCCCATCCATTCATAACAGTGCTTGCCTCTCACTCAGGACCTTCCGACCCATGTTCAACTTTTGTTCACATGAAACCCTTCTCCACTTCGGCCTTCAAAGCACTCGTTTGAATATGTGCTTCTACCACTAAGAACTGCACACATGGTGACTCCACCTGTGTACTTGCTGTGGGCTTCAGTGCCACTGTGGCAGCCCTTCTACACATCACGAGGTAACCCCTTCAGCTAACAGTGCTGGCAATACTCGGGTATGGGACCAACACTCCAGATCTATGCATTTTCAGGGCTGGTTGATTTGGCGGGTGAGTTGTTACACACTCCTTAGTGGATTCCGACTTCCATGACCATCGTCCTGCTGTCTACATTAACCAACACCTTTTCTGGGATCTTATGAGCATTGACATCGGGCACCTTAACCTGGCATTCAGTTCATCCTGCAACACCAGTGCTGCTTACCAAATGTGGCCCACTAAGTCCTTGCATTCCATGCATGGCTCTAAGCCAGTGAGTCGGACTTCTTACCCATTTATATTTTGAGAATAAGTTGAGAACATTTCAGCCCCAGGAACTCTAATCATTCACTTTACCAGATAAAACTGAGTCTGCCAAGTACTAGCTATCCTGAGGGGAAACTTTGAAGGGAACCAGCTACTAGATGGTTTGATTAGTCTTTCTCCCCTTAACTCAGGTCGGACGACCAATTTGCATGTCAGGACTGCTACAGACCTCCACCAGAGTTTTCTGTGGCTTCGCCCTGCTCAAGCATAGGTCACCATCTTTCTAGTCCCACCAGGTATGCTCATGCTTCACCTAACCGATGGGCTGGTGGTGTGTTCCCTGCATTGGCCATGAGGATCCTGCCTTTGCCGGTATGCACTGGCCTTCACTTTCATTGCTTCATGGGGTTCCGGACCACCCTCAGATTCGCCCACCTGTTAGACTCCATGGCCCATGTTTCAAGGTGGGATGGGTGGCTCACCGACATCTCCATGGATGCTAGGCACCCAAGCTGAGCCTGTTGACCTGGAGGCAGGATGCGGTCAGGCTGCACTGAGGACAATTCGGCCCAGTTAACAGTCCCACCAGCAGCCGTAAGGGCAGGGGTAGGTACGGTGGTGGTCTCCCATGACCCCGGGGGACAGTGAAAGCTGATGCCACTGGCTGTAACATTCCCATCCAAGGAAGGGAACCACCTTCTGCATGACCTTCCTGGCTGACCTGGAGCCGGTCGCAGCACACTGCTGTGGAGGAAGTGCAGCCAGTGGTGGCTGGTGCTCCTTGGGCCTGTCTCCCCAGAGGGGGAGGGGGATCTTCCTCTCCCAAGCAACTGACATGGCCACTGAGTTGAATCCTCCAGGTGGACCCAATTCATTTACCTCTGAACGGTTTCAAGCCCTCTTGAACTCTTTCAAAGTTCTTTTCAACTTTCCCTTACGGTACTTGTCCGCTATCTGTTTCGTACCCAACCAGACTATGGGAAGCAAAAAAGAAAGAAGTGTCAAAACGCTGATTAATCCACAAACTGGTAGGAAGGAGAACTAAAGAACCATTTATTCACAGACTAAGCGCTTTCACCCTGTGTCCATAGGGCATCATCAGAGTGAATTAACGCAAAAAAACTTCTACATTTATACAACTCTAAAATACAACATGCCCACTACTAATTATAAAATGCTGTGCCAATTAATTCTTAAATAAATATAGTTAAAAACAAACACAATAATAAATGTACTATAATATTGAATAACTGGATGACTAAATAAAAATATATATAACCATGCACAAATAAATATAAATATACATAAATATGTGCAAATCCTGCTGTAAATAAATAAATTAAGTTACAAAACTTGACTAACAGAAGTGTACCAAAGAAACATACATGATTTTAAACCTGCATATGTGACATTACAAAAAAGGGGGGGGGTGTTATTATAAACGAGACATTATTTCTAGTGGTCACCTTAAACCTGCAATGTTCTCAACTTCAGTACAGAACTTAATGATATATTATCATTAATACCTGGAGATATAGTGGCGTTTGTTCTCAATTGCCATTCTAACTCCAAATTCTCTAGGTATAGGTTGACATCACCCTCTCTAAAATGGTCAACAATTCTGTCAATAATAAAAACAAGAATTTATTGAAACCCTCACATTTCACTGAATGATTAAAAAGTGCACTTTCCTTCTTACTTTTTTTAATGTCCTTTACATGATCTAAAATTCTTTCTTTCAAATTTCTAGTGGTTTTACCCACATAGAACGTTGAACAGGTCAAACATGTAGCTATATAGACCACCATCCTAGTATTACAATTACAATTGCCTGGACTAGGTATTGAACGTTGGTACCCCTCTACCATGACATATGGCCCTGTGTTGATAAACTTACATGCCTTACACGTCATCCTAGATACCATCCTTTTCTTGTTACATGTTTTTTCAAATAGATTCTTAATGTTGGCACCTCTAGAAAAAAGTCACTTTAGAGGCCAATCCTAACATATTTTTAATGTCAGGACTTGAAATCTGGTTCCATGTATGGTTGACCATAGTCTGTATTTGTGTAGTTCATAATTAAAAGGCAATACTAAAGATGTATCATAATCTACAATCTTTAATTTTGTGAATGTATTCCCTGCGTTGGTATGCAAGATAGGTAAGAATTTTTCTTTTCTTTTTCTGCATACTTTATTCCTAATTTTAATCAGTAACTTGTTTGCGTAACCTCTTTCTTATAACATACCTACAAGAGTGCACATTTCCTGTTCAAAATCACCTTCACTACTTGTCAGTCTTGAAATCCTAACCATTTGACCCTTTACTACACTCTTTTTTTGATGGTTGGGGTGACAACTGTTGTAATGTAGGAGGGAATTAGAGTATCTTTTCTTTCTATGTACTCTAGAAATGAATTTCTTATCATTTTTATCCAAAATTAGTGTAATGTCTAGAAAATCAATGCTCTCATTACCCACTTTATATGTAAATTTCAAAAATGACATTGTAGAATTTAAATAACTAATAAATTCTTCAAGCTCACCCACTGAACCTCGTCATAAAATCAGTATGTCATCAAGGAATCCTAACCATGTAATCACTTTACCATACAAGTTGTGTTCAAAAACACAGTTTTCCTCCCACTTAGCTAATACTAGGTTAGCTTATATGGGCGCACATTTAGCCCCCATAGCTACACCCGTTGTTTGATGGAAAATTTAACCTTCAAATAGTAGGAAATTATTCAATAACACTAGTTCCATCAAATCAACTAAAAGCTGTCTTTTCACATTGTGCATTCCCTCTTTGCCAAACAGGGCATCTCAAAAAGCACCAAACCTTGATTGTGCGGTATAGAGGTGAATAAATTTGTGACATCAACTGTAACAAATAAAAAGTCATCATTAATGGAAGTGTCCCTTAAGATTTCAAAACAGTGCCACGAATCCTTTAAAATGTGTTTATAATACTGTACACAATTTTCACACCAGAAGTCTATGTATGCTGCTATAGGCTCAGCTTTTCAGCCAGTTGCAGAGACAATGGGCCTAAATGGAGGGTTGTGTAAATATTTGTGGATTTTTGAAATTCCAAATATCTTAGGTGTTATTGGGAAATCCAGTCATATATTTGTGTATAATCAAGCACATTCTGGGTTAAAAAATCGTGTAAGACCCAGTCAATTTTACTGTATGCTCTCCTCATCTCATTAATAGAGACCCTCTCATACGTTTCAGTGTCATTTAACAACTCATAAATTCTACATACATAATCCTGGTGATCCATCAAAACAACCCCGCCAGCCCTGTCAGGCTTCATAACTCTAACTTGGTTATGCTCTTTAAGTTGTTTCAACACCTTCCTTTCATCTCTTCTTAAATTATAATCCTGGTGTTTTCCTGAATTCTTAAGAATACATCTTATTTCATTTTCACACACAGTCTGAAATGCAGCTACATGTAAATTACTTGTTTGGACAACTGACTTCTGTTTGTCATAAAAATATAACTTCAGGTTTAATTGTCTAATAAAAAGTTTAAAATTAGTTAATACTTTAGCAACATCTTGCTTTAAACATGGCACAAATGAAAAACCTTTACTAAACAAAGTCATATGCACTTCACTTATGGTGTGCTGCGAAAAATTATACACATTAAAACCATTCTTAGAAATACAGTCACATACAAATTGGTCAACAGATACCACATCATTGTAATGAACTTTATAATTAGAACTGTGTCCATTCAACATGTCACTAACACCTAGTTCCTCCACTGGTGGTGTTAGTAGAATGAATTCCTCCCTTATCCCCTCTCCCATTGTCTCTGTTGTCTGTTCTGTATTCTCTTGGACCTTCTTGGGAATGGAGGCTGTTCTAAAAAATCATTGTTAACAGTCTCACTTGATGGCTCTTTGTACCTGTTAAATTCATCTTCAGAACTGTTAGCCAAACCATTTTGTTCCTTAGCATGCTTACTAGGTAAAGGGTAAACAGTTGTATGCATGTAATAATTAGTATCTCTTAATATTTTCTTTTGTTTTCTGATTAAATTTTCTTTCATATATTTGTCTGTTTCAACGACAGTAGTATGGTATATATGCTCGTTAGCTTCAAACAGCAAGTCACTATTTAAACTGTTGTTTATTTCAGTTATTTCTTTTTCTAGTACACACAGTTTACGACCATTTTCTCTAATAATAATCCGCACTAGGTCTAACCCAGTGCGGTCAAAAAGCTCCAACAGCTCACCATGCATGATTGATCCTGTCTCTGTCTCACTGGGAAATTTCCATATTCTTACGCCTTTCGGCACTTGGTTTAGTTCCAATGAACGTTTTAAGTAGAGATTGTCAGCTTGCAGGCCTTTGAACTTTCTTAACAACTTCTCAAATGTACCGAGCTGTGTGCGGACCGTATCATACCCCTCCCCTTGAGCGGGGGTGTCCGTAGACTGTAATTCCAGTAATTTCATTATTGAACTGAAACTCAACAATGGTCCACTTGCTGAAATCATCCGACCATCGTTTCTAGACCAGTTATTCACCTCTGGTCTATAGACACTAAGTCCTGAAGTCCCTGGTGTGGAATGTAGTGCTACTAATTCGGCCTGAGAATCAGACAGATTAATCTGGTCCGAACCATGGGCGTTCAACATAGGTTGTTGCTGTTTGAGCAGCAGCAGAATCTCTTCTAGTTTCTTAAGTAATCCCTCCATACTCAGTGGTGGTAACCCAAACGAATGCCACAAAACACAAAGTAAGGCAAACACTTAAAACAAAATAAAAATTGAAAAGCAAACCAGAAACTCTGCAATGGCACAGTGGAAACAGGCACAAACTAAACCCAATAAAAAAACAAGTATTTAATGAAGTGCTTTTCGTTAATGTAGATACAATAACTTCATAAAAATAAGGCAAACTTGCTCAAAGGAGCATGTACATGTAAAACAAAAAATAAAGAAGTGTCAAAACGCTGAGTAATCCACAAACTGGTAGGAAGGAGAACAAAATAACTGTTTATTCACAGACTAAGTGCTTCCACCCTATGTCCATAGGGAATGAGAATGGGAAGACCTGATTCCAGAGTGCTGGGCATCTCCACCGGCCTCACACTTCCCGCGGGCTGAGCCTCGATCATAAGGAGTTGGGCCCCCTGGGCGGTGCTGTGGAGATGGACTTCCACACACCATATTTCCCTGTGCCTGTCACTTGGGCAGGGATTCAGTGCTCAGCTCTTGGCTTTTCACTTGCCATTACTGAGGGAATCCTGTTTAGCTTTTTTTCTTCCTCTTAGTAATAAACTTAAATTTGGCGGGTCACCACATCTGATCTGAGGTCATGCTCAGGGCATGGTCCCAGGGGCATGGGTGGCGGGGGTCATGGGGATGGATGGACGTGCTGCCCCTCCCTTGACCTGCACCAGTTTCCTCACCACCGGACTTCGGGTGGCGGAGGAGGGGCGATTCTTCACCAGTGCAGAGGAACCTGGGCAGGCAAACATAGAGCCTCACCTATAGGAGGGCAGCTGAGTAGCAGTACCACCAACAACCTCCAGGCCTGGGCCAGATGTGCACCTTCCCCCTTCTGTCCACAGTGCATATGAGCTTCCTGGCTTGGGGTGGCAAAGATTACTATTCTCCATTCACATCTCGCCCTGGGGGGATGGGGGCCTATGATTGACTTCCTCTATGCGCTGGCCACACCCTCACCAGGGGTAGACCACCCCCTAGGAATAATGAAAGGCTTGAGGATCTTCAGACAGGCACAGTCCCAGGAGTAACCTGGGGCTGCAAAGTGCATTTAAGGTTATCGATAATCAATGTATCCTGCAATTCACATTAGTTCTTGTAGCTAGCTGGGTTCTTCATTGACACATGAGATGAGTGACCCACCACTCAAGAGCCGTACAGGTCTTACTGTGTGGCCATCTGCACAGCGGCTGACATGGCATCACACTGAGAGATGAGCAGGTTAGGTTTCACTGGTGTCGTAGTGGGCACGTGGACCAAGGTTACAGGCCCCATGCCATGAGACAGCAGGGAGTCTTGTGGTGGCTGGCACGTGGCTGCCCCATCAAGCCTCCAGGTCTTTGAATGGATGCCCTTTGTGGATCAGGGCATCCTCTTTGGGTACCAGCAACTGCTTTTGAATGGAAAGGATGCAGGTGTATGCCCTTGGGGTGGCCCTGCATGGTGGGAGGGGAGGGTGTAGCATCCCCTGCTGGGATGACACCCTCTCCCCCTCCATGGGGAGTTTTTCACCTCCAAGATCCTCTGCCATGGCTGGGGAAAGATGCCACCCCACCTCTCATTCCCCCTTCCCCTGGGAGTTGCTCGATCCCACTGGCCTCTGCTGAGGCAGGTGGAGAGAGAGAGAGTCAGAGTGTTGGAGCGAGGAGAGGTGGTCCCTGGGGATGGCACCATCCTGGGACCCTGTGAGTTAATGATCCTTCCACAGGTTCACCTACGGAAGCCTTGTTATGACTTTTACTTCCTCTAGATAGTCAAATTTGATCGTCTTCTCGGCGCACTGCCAGTGCCATGACCGACTCCAGTGGGAATGATCCAAGGACCTCACTAAACTATAGAAAAACAGATAACGAAGTAGGCAGCCAACAATACCACAGATCCGGATGAAAGGAAAACTCTTCTTTATTCAATTAAACGCTTTCGCCAGACTCCACTGACTTCATCAGAATACAGAAGTCGGAGTAGACAATTTGCACACCTGCTACCTTCTGTGGATGTGGTAGCCATTTTTCTCAGGCTTCCTCCCCGGAATCAAACCCTGATTCCCCATTACCCATGGTCGCCATCAGATAGTACCATCAGAAGTTGATAGGGCAGACATTCAAATGTTGTATCACTGCCAAGAGAGCACGAGAGTGGCCAGAGTTTATCTAGAGTCACCAAAGCTGCCAGGCTGAGACACGGGTTGGTTTTGGTCTGATAAATGCATGTATCAGGTCTATATTAGAACACCGAACATTCAAAATGTCGAGTGTTCTAATATTGAACCCTAGCAATCGAAAAAAAAACATTGAATATTCGGAACAGCGAATTTTTTCTTAGGGAAAAAATTTGCTGTTCCAAAACACATACACACAACACAAGAACACCAAACAAACAGCAATTCACACACATACACCTAAACTCTTACACCTAACCCTACACTAAACTATACATACACCACTAACTATCCACTTACATTAACCCAAACCCTAACCCTAAGGTCCATCACTATCGCACAGTCACCTCACCCGCACCCTAACCCTAACTCACCTAACCCGCCCTAACCCACACGTCCACACAATCGCACACTTACCTAACCAGCGCCCTAATCCTAACTCACCTAACCCGCCCTAACCTACACGTCAACATAATCACACACTTATCTGAACCCGACCCGTAACTTTCCACCAGAGAGCTGAAAATACTGAAGCAACAGACACGGACAGCCGAATTCTTTCCCTAGGAAAGAATTTGGTTTCCTGTTACTTCGATATTTTGGAAAACGGGTCGCTATTAGAAGACTCGACATTTCAAATGTTCGGTGTTCTAATATAGACCCCATGTATCCTGTGAGGTCAGCACTCATCTGCATGTATTAGCTCTAGAATTACCACAGTTATCCAACTAATGGTGGAGTGATCAAAGGAGCCATGACTGATTTAATGAGTCATTCGCAGTTTCACTGCAGCGTCCATGTGCACTTAGACTTACATGGCTTAATCTGTGAGACAAGCTTATACTACGGGCAGGAGGAGCAGATGAAGGGCCGGAGCCCGCAACTACTCTAAAAGGAGGGGTCCCTTTTCCTGTTGAGCGGGCACCCTGGGTGCTGGTCATGAACTGGTGACTGTGACCCTGGAGGGCCATGGGCTGGAGCAGAATGTAGCAGCACTTAGAGCAAGAGAGAGAGAGAGAGAGCAGACCTCCCACACTTGCTCTTGCACTTAGGGCAGACAGCAGCCATGGAGTAGAATGGCCCGGTGAGTAACAGGATCCCTTCTCCTTGGCCCAGGCTCATTGGTTTCACCTCTACTTAACCCATCGGAGAGCAGAATGCTCCGTACCCTGTCCCTTGCATCACTCCCGGGAAGAGAAGCTTGACCAGCATGCTGTGACACAGACAGCCACACTATGGGGTCCCTCTGCCAGTGGGAGCCACTCGGCCTGATCTACAGTGGGGACAAGGACAGCACCTGGGGGCACAGCGATGGTCATTTCAAGCCAGAAGTTGGCCTCTGACTGACATGCCTCACCTCCTGTGAATCTCATGGGCTCTCCCAATCAGAAGGAAGAGGAAGAGGCCCTAGAAGATGTCTTGACCCTGTGCAGACTACTGGGAGGACATCCCCGGGCTAGGGCCCGGACTTGGAATAGCACTCTGGGCACCACCCCTTCTTCCCATAATTCCTGCAGGCTTCCAAATAGTGCCTGATCACATATGCTCTCCAATCCTTCCGGGGAGCAAACCCACAGGGTGCAACTGGCCCTGTTGAACTCCCCTCAGCTGCCAAGGGGCAGATCCACTCTCATAAGGACTTCTGAGTCCCCCTCTTTTCTTATTCAGGTAACCCGGGGATTTTGTAACTATTTGGGGCCACCATCCCTAGCCGGGCAGTTCCCCTCTCACTCTCTGCTTGTCTGTTCCCAGTGGGCTGCCCCATCCACCTTGGGACACCCCTGCCCATGGCTCCGGGCAGAGGCTGGATGCCCTCCACCCTAGCATGAGCTCTCCAGGCCTTGCAGCCATCCACCTGGCACTGCCTTACAGACTTCCATTGTGGTTGGGCACTGCCTGACCCCTCACCCAGGCAAGAGCTCTCCAGGTCCCGCTACTGTTCGCCCAGCCCTCCCTTACAGACTTCCATCTGGGTTAACACTCCAGGCCTCCCCTTCAACCTGGCCTAGAGACCTCCTTCCCTGGCCATAGTCCCCACCTTGCCTTGGAGGACCCTGCCAACTCCATGTCTCTTGCAGGCTGCCTAATCTTACCGGATCACGTATGCTTTGGAACCACTCAAGGGAGCTTCCTTCTGATCCTGAACAGCCTTGCAGAACTCCCATCAGCTGCCAAGAGGCAGATCTGTTCTCATAAGGACTTCTGAGTCCCCTTTCTGTCTGATCCAGAGCATCATGGGGGACTTTGTAACTTTTTGGGACTGCCGCCCCTAGCCAGGAGGTCCCCCCGTCTCTCTCTCTCTCTCCCTGTCTTTCCCCAGTGGGCTACCCCTTCTGCTTTGGGACACCCCTGCCTTCGGCTGTGGGCTGAGGCTGGACTCCCTCCATCCAAGCAGGAGCTCTCAAGGCCCCACCGCCATCTGCCTGGCACTCCCTTATGGAATTCTGTCAATGGGCATGGCCTGACCCCCCCCCCTCACCTGGGTAAGAGCTCTCCAGGCCCCACTGCCATCCATCTGGCACTCCCTTATAGACTTTTATCATGGGGGTGCGTTCTGAACCTGCTCACCCAGGCAGGAGTTCTTCAGGCCCTGCCGCTGTCTGCCTAGTGCTCTCTTATGGACTTCTGTCTGGGCTGACCCCTTTGGGCCTCCCCTTCGATCTGAACTAGAGACCTATTTCTCTGGCAGTGGTCCTGGCCTTGCCCGCTGCCTAATCATGCAGGATCACACGTGTCTCAGAACCTCTCAAGAGAGCGTCCGTCCGATCCCGGCAAGCGAACTCCCCTTGAGGGGCAGATCCGTTCTCATGAGGCCTTCAGAGTCTCTTTTCTTTCAGATCCAGAGTCCTGAGGTCCACATCTCTTGCAGGTCACCTAATTCTGCCAGATTGCATGTGCCTTGGAGCCTCTCAGGGAACTTCCTTCCCATCCTGGCTGGCCTCATGGAACTCCTCTCAGCCGCTGAGGAGTAGATCCAGCCTCATGTGGGCTTCCGAGTCTCCCTTCTTTCTGATCTAGAACATCCAGGGAGACTTTGCAATTTTTAGGGACTGCCGTCCCAACCGGGCAGTCTCCTTCTCTTTCTCCTTCTATCTCTCTCCCCCCTGCAGGCTAGCCCCTTCACCTTGGAACACACTTGGCCTTGGCCCTTGGATGAGGCCGGACACCCTCTGCCCAAGCAGGAGCTCTCCAGGCCCTGTCGCTCTCTGCCTTGTACTCTCGTATGAACTTCCATCTAGGAGAGTGCTGCCTCATCCTCCTCACCCAGGGAAGAGCTCTCCCAGCCCAGCCACTTTCTGCCTTTCTCACCCATCTAGACTTCCACTGGGATAGACCCTTTCTGGACCTCTAATTCTACCCAGCCAAGAGACCTCCTTTCTCAGCTTTCATGTCTCCTGCAGGGTGTTTAATTGTGCTGGATCACCTATGCTCTCAGAGTCTCTCAGGGGGACTTTCCTGATCCTTGTGGAACTCTGCTCAGCCACAGAGCCTCAAGCTGGATCTCATCCAGACTTCTGTCATGCCAGTTCTGCCCTGAACTTAGAGCTTTAAAACGTGAAGGGGAGATGGCCCTGGGACCCTGCATCCCGCAGCCTCTGGCAGTGTGCCTCCGTCTGTCTCCTCTGCAGCACAAGGTTCCAACAAATGCGCATTGCTTCAAGCCTCCTGGCTCATGGTGCCTTGCCTGTGGGGTGATGACATTCACAGAGTGGCATCCCCCCATGCCGGGTGAAGAATAGGAGGCTGACCTGACTTCCACGCCCTGTCCCAGGTCCGAGAAACTACTGTGGCCCTAACTCCACTTTCCTGGGGGTCAGGGGGATGGGATTGCTGATCTGGCTACCCAGAGTGGCCTTTGGTCCATCTGCATCCATGACCAACTCCTCCTCCAGTCCCCAGGTCTGAGATACCACAGTAGCCCTATCTCCACATCCCTGAGGGCCAGGGAGACAGGATCTGAGATCTGGTTTCTCGGGTGGCTGTCAGCCTGTCTGCACTGATGGCTGATTCCCCTACCCTGCCCTGGGTGAGAGACACCATTGTAGCCCTATCTTGGGATGGGATCATATACTTGGCTTCCTGGAGTGGTTCTTGGCTCGTCCACACTGAAGGCCGACTCTCCTGGCTGTCCCCACGTATGAGATGCCACGCTGGTCCAGGGGCTGCTGCCTCATCCCCTCACTGGTGCGGAAGCACTGTTGACTCAGCCACTCTCCACCTGGCACTCCCTTATAGTCTTTCATCATGGGGGCCCTGCCTGACCCCCCCCTCGCCTGGGCAGAAGACCTCCATACCCCACTACCAACAACTTGGTGCTCCCTTATGGACTTACATCCAGGCTTCAACTTCGACCTGGCAGAGAGACCTCCTTCCCTGGCTGCAGTCCTCTCTTCACCTCAGTGGACCCCGCCACCTCCACGTCTCCTGCAAGTTGCCTAATCATGCCAGATCATGTGTACCCTTAGAGCCTTTCAAGGGAACTACCCTCTGATCCTACCCAGCCTCATGGAACTCTGCTCGACCGCGGGGCCTCAGACAGGCTCTTGTCTGGACTTCCATTATGCCAATTCACCCCTCCCCCCTGCAGCTAGAGCTTTCAAACGTACAAGGAGAATGGTGCTGGAACCCCGCATCCCTGTGCCCCTGGCAGCGCTCCTCTAGTCTCTCTCATGCATGGCAGCATGAGGGTCTGATTGGACATGCACCACTTTGAGCCTTCTGGATTATGGCCCCTTACCTCCTGGATGGTGCTGTTTGCAGAGTGATGTCCCCCCATGCCGGCTGAAGAATGGGAGGCAGAACTGACTCCCCCACCCAACCCCAGGTCCAAGACACCATGCCAGATAAGTCAATTGAGAAGGTGCTGGTTTTGCCAAAAGTGTAGGTCTGGCAAGTCCCCCTGTTGAACATATCAAAATCATAGCCCTTTTTGGGTGGGTGCTCACTGTATGGGGAAGATACCATGAAGTGGCTGCTTTGGATGATTTGCATCTGTCACCCCTTAAAATGTGGTACCCAGGGTGGACCACCCCTTTTGACCCCCCCCCCCCCAATGCCACTGGTCTCAAGTGTGACTGTATCCTGTTAATAATTAAACAGTAACCTAATTATTCCTTTTCTATTTTCAGTACAACACTACTTTTTATTTTATTTTCCTTTGACTTACTCTCTTATCTATAGTGACTTCAACTTTCTTGTCTGTCATACTTTCATCATTGTCACCCATATCGTCTTCTTCTGAACCAAGTACATTAAATTTATTAAATGGAGAGACTGTAGATTAACTTTAGTATGGAGAGAAGAGAGAAGGTGCATTACTTGAAGAATAATAATATCACCCTCCACCTCTGATAATTCAAGTTGTTCATTATGCTGTAAGATAAAAATCTAATTTTCCATAATATACTTGGAATCATTTCCCTAACATTGACTTTGCACTCTGAGCTGTATTAAAAGATAAGCATCTTTAATTGTAACTGAACAGTCTGTGCATAAGTGCTCCTGAAAAATCATGTTTGATACAGCAAAATAAACAGTGGTTGGAAATACCTTTTCACCACAATGTCCACACTGTTTGAGGGCACATACCAATAAGGAGTTTAAGTGAACCACAATAATAGCATAATTTTGGATGGTGTAATATAAAGAGCCATTATAACTTTAATGTTTATAACACTAGGAAAATGCTTTATAGCTCTACCTCTGTCTGTAATGTCGCACAGGTTTCTCACTCTCCAATCCATAATTGTCCATAATAAAGGATATATGGATCATACAGTTTTACAATTGGACTTCAGAAAGACATTAACTCTTTCAAGCATATAGCTCCGTTCTGTATAATTCCAGTTAACACCCATAGCTCCTTATGGTGTCCAGACCTTTTTGGGTTTGTCTTCTTTAACTAAGTGACTTACCAGCTAATAAAAGGCAGCATTAAAATGGGCAAGAAGTAATTAATAAAATAATATTTAGATTGTTAATGTAGGATGTCCTGCAGTGGAGGTATTAATCACTGTTGTATTATTCATATTTTCATATTTACATAACTGAGAGAGCTACATGTATGGATATGGTGTGAAATGACATTGTGGAAGACAGGAAAATTCATTTGTAATGTCTGTTTATATTACATTGTACTGCTGATATTGCTAATTGTTTGTTAGTAATTTTGAAAATAAGGAATTTTTCCAAATGCATTTAATGCTTTAAAACACCAAGTGACTTGCACACTGTTGCACGGAATCAAGTGAAATCTTAGATTGTTAAAAGAAACTGTCATTGATATTTGCACTGTAAGTTGTACATCTTAAGAGATATCCAGTGCTGTTTATATTGCTAATTGTATGATCAATCGTATGTTGTCTTATTTCTGTAAATATCTCAGTAAACATCCTGTGTTCCACACCAGAGGTCAATTCCTCATTGGTCAGATCTGACCACAAGCTAATCACCCTAGACATCCACATCCCGCCCCCACCTGCAATTAGGGAAACCACCGTAAAAAACTTCTCCAAAGCCAACTTCACACTTCTTAAGACAGAAGTGGCAAACTTCATGACACCCATGCAGACGGACAATAGAGGTACGACTGCTGAATCCTACACAAATGCACTTTATAAACACTTACACGAGTGCATGGATCATGCTATCCCTAATAGAACTAAGATGCTATCCTCCAAAAAAAGGAAGCCAATCTGGTGGTCCTCTGCCATAAACAAACTCGACAACAGAAGAAAGAAACTGTTGCAAAAAAGAGTAAAATCCCATGACTGGAGGAACTCCCTGGTCAACCTCAGTAAGAAGCTGAGATCCCTCATAAAATCCTCCAAAGCTAGTTATGAAAACAAAATTGCCACTGACTCTAAAGACAACCACAAAGCATTCTATAGCTATTTCAAGAATCTCAATGGCAACACTCAGATCTGCTCTGAGTTACAGCACAATGGCATTAAATATACAGAACCAACTGATATTGCCAACATCCTGGCAGATAGGTTCAGTGCTAACTTTACCCCCCCTCTAACCCCCTAGAGGGCCCATCTCTATACCGGAAGAATGCAAAGTTCCTGTAATCACGGCTGCACAGGTAAAAAACACACTCTCCAAAGCCAAGAACACAGCATCCATAGGACCTGACAATATCCCAGGCTGCGTTCCACATGAACTACAGAATGACCTGGCACCCTACCTAAGTACCATGTTCAGTCATAGCCTCATCTCAGGCTTTGTGCCCACTGAATGGCACACCGCAAAGGTTATCCCACTCCACAAAGGGGGAGCCACGACAGACCCCGGGAACTACAATCCCATTAGCCTGACGAGCCTGGTCTGCAAGGCCATGGAACGTATCATCATGGAACTCATAAACAAAGACATTGGTAATCTCCAAACTCTGGACCCTACACAGTTTGGATTTGTAAAAGGCAGATCATGTCTCCTAACCCTGATTGATTTCTTTGAAGCAGTCACCAAAGCCATAGATGAGGGTAAGGTGGTTCACACAGCTTATCTAGATCTCGCCTAGGCTTTTGACTCCATCCGCCACTCTGGAATTATAGCTAAGCTCTCTAAACTAGGTATAAATCCCTATGTCACAAGATGGGTTGCCAACTGGCTCATGGGCAGAACCCACACTGTGAAAGTAGCAGACTCCAAATCTGACTTCAGACCAGTGACAAGTGGAGTACCACAGGGTTTAGTCCTCGGTCCTCTCCTGTTTGGTATCTACTTCTCTGAAGTACAGGCTAACACAGAAGGTCTTTGGCTAACAAAGTTTGCAGATGACTGCAAACTAGGAGCCATAATCGAAACTCCTAATGATGTGGACATACTACAGAAGGGCCTCACTGAGACAGATGCCTGGTGTCAAAGCATTGGCCTGAAGCTCAATGCCAAAAAGTGTATTGTCATCCCCTTTGGTAAAAACTTTGTACCCATGAACTACCACATAGCTGGTAGTCTACTTAACACCAAAAATGTGATGACACCTTGGGACACAGGTGGACAGTAGTCTCTCCTTTGATAATCACATTGCTACAGTAGTCAGGAAATCCTTCTACATGGCTCACTTCATCACAAAAGGTTTCTCATCCAGAAAAAAAGAGGTCATTGTTCTCCTCTACTCATCACTTATTAGACCCATTATAGAGTACAACGCTCCTTTTGGTATGTACCTCACAAGACATCTACAACAACTGGAAAGGCCACAGAAATACCTCACAAAGAGGATTACTGGCCCCAAACAGATGCCCTACGTAGACCGTCTCAAAAAACTCCAGCTTTACTCCGTCGCATATCGCCTACTCAGAGGCAGTCTTTGCCTAACATACAAAGCTATATCAAACCCAGAGCTGTTGGACATGCTCCACTTAAAGAAATCCCAATCCCTCCGAGCTACACGCTCTAGGGACCTAAACTTGTCACCACAATAAACAGAACATGCTGGAGGGATAGATTCCTGTCCCAGAGACTTCCCATACTCTGGAACAGACGACCTATCTATGTCAAACAGAGCTTCTCATTAACACTCTTCAAGAAAAATCTTGATGATTGGATGGGAAATAGGAAATACACCCCAAGGATCACTTCTGTGGCTCTGCTCGACAGGGGCACAGGAAAATCATTTTCTTGGGCGGCGAAAGCTAGGGTACATTTTTGGCTTGGCTTATATAGGCCCTAGGGCCAATAGCCTAGTACCTACCTATGAACATGCATCAAGACAGAGATTTCCTGCTGTCATGTTAAAGCTCATTTATGGTTAACAAAAGTGCTCTAATGCTCTATGTGTAAGTATTATAATTTCTGAGATATGACAGTTTGTTTAACAAAAATTTAATTCTAGGTTTGTGTGAATTATAAATTATCATGATATTTATGGAAGACTATGAATGCACTATTATTGCTGTAAAGAAAATTTTATACTAATAACATTGCTATTTGTACAGTTTAATAGTTTTTATTGTTCACAAAATATTTACATTTGTTTATATTATGCTTAAGTTCATTATTCAGAAAATGTTCTGGAATGTGAGGATTTCTGTAGGCTGCAAGAGGTGTGGCATTCCACTCCACATAAGTGTTATTTTGTTAATATGCTCATCTAATCTCAGAAGAACAAAATTGTATAAAGAGCTTTATTTTCCTAGTACATTTTCTATAAGAAATCATGCTATTTTTCTAGGGCAAAACATCTTTTTGATTTTCAAATTTATGAATAAAGTGTACTGTTAACTCAGTAGTGTCAAACATTTCCTCACAAAAAGTTTCCATATCAATGTGAGTATATGCCATTATATTCTGATCTTTAAATTTAAATGGTATGAGAAAATATTCCAGATATCATAACAATCAGCGGTCTTAACCAACTTGGACAGAATGTTGTCTACTGGTTTACTAAACCCTTTAGAGAGTACCATGTGAATGCAGAGTCAGTAAATTGATCCTTCGCTCCTGCTGCATACGTTTTTACACTTTGCTCACCAGAATATACATAAGATTCCCATTGCAGAGAATTTCCAAAAGTCACTTCTCCCTCCAAGGATATGCTCAAGACATTATGTGCATTAAACCATTTTGAATGAAGAGCAACAGTCACAGTACATCTCTCCCTAGCTTTTCCTCATGAAATCTCACCATCCCATGCTTATCTACAATATTTACATTTATAGTTCTTACATATTTTTTCTCTTAAACCTCACATACATTAACATATTGCATTTTACCCCATCATTTTCTGCTACCCATCATTTTCTGAACAGCCATATTTTTTATTTCAACACACACATCTTCATTATTCCTATTTTATTATACAGCAATTCAGCACATTTTCTTATCCACAGCAACCATACTGGTACCTTCAATATCCTGTCTCATCTGCCAACTTCACATTGTTTTTGTTTTTCATATTTCACATACAATACTATATCTATGTCTCTAGTTCAAAAATGTTCCCACTTATACTCATTTTGATTTTTTTTTCTAAAAGTCTTCATTCTTTGTACAATCCAAAAATACTTTGTAATTTCTTCTTCATTGCAATCATTACAGTTTTTTCTTCCACTGCTTTATATTTCATGTTACTTTTTTAGGAGACTTGTCTAATAATAATGTCTACAAAAAATAAAATAAATAAACTCTAGCCTCATAAAAACTCATTAAATCTTTCCCTTCTATTTTTATTGCTTTTAAAAATCTCATCCTTATGATCATTCCATGAAAATATTATTTTTTTTATTATCATGTCATTTCATTTCTTTCTGTCTTTTAACTTTATCAGTCTTAATCAGTCTTAATTTTCCATAATTTCATTTTATATACTTTTTTCATTATATCTTCCTTTTTTATATTTTCATTTTTCTATTTCTTCATATTTTCCTTATCAAGCTACCTTTCTTCTGTTTCATAGTTTTAATGCCCCAAAAATGTATATAGATTCTAACGATACAACAGGATTTTTTAAATTCAAACCTTCTTCTACTTTCTTATTATGTACAATTCCCCATCTCACTGGACCACGTATCGATCCCTAAGTAAAACTAAAATAAAAAAACTCAACAATTTTTTTTCATTTTTCCAAGAAACATATATGCACCCCCCCCAAATATCCAATTTTCCCAATATATATGTATTTTAATATATACATTTTTTTCTAAAGGATAAATAGAATAGAGTTTTGTGGTGGCCACGAGCTTTAGCAATGGCTGCGTTGGATCCGAGGGAATCGATCCGATCCCATCAGTTTAGGACAAATGAAAATGGACAACACAGATGGAACGTTGTGGTGAATACATAACTTCTTTTTTTTGTTACAATAACTAAATTATCTTTGTCTGACAATATAGAGGTGTTATTGTAACTTTTTCCATTTCTCATTCTGCTTCTCTCATTTCACTTGTACATGTTTGTATTATTGCATTAATTACTGCCATAAATAAATACATACTCATCTGACATTCATTTTACCTACTTCTACTGTGAGTAGTCAAACTTCAGTCTGTTGAGGATTGGAATCCCAAGAACACTGTCCCCAAAACAAAATGGTTAAAACCCCAATATTTGAAGTGGTTTTGCTGAGGGTCAACCCCCTGCACCCCAGATGTGAATGATGAGCTCTCTCACACCCCTGAACTTATATATACCAATTCCATGGTCTCACCAACTCAAAGAAGGGGGAATTTACCCCTGAAAAGGGCATCACTGCTGGCACAGCTCACCGACAGTGATTTCTTATGGAGAAGCTCCAGTTTTTGGTGGGATGACCTTCTGGCAAATGGAGCTTGATAATTCAATCTTCATCTACCTGTAAGTTACCTGTTTCACCCCTTTTTCAATTTTTATTTTCTCTCCTAACCAACCATTTACCATAGCCTTCACCCAAGACATCTCATAACACTTTTTTGATATTTGTATTATTTTTCCCCAAACCCATAATCCCCTAAAACATCTCACACTGCCTCATGACTTACTGAATCAAATGCATTTTCTATGTTACATGCAGCCTTCCATACATCTTTATTCTCCATTAAAATAATATCTGTTATTTCTCTTGTTATTACCAACCTTTCCTTCACTTGTTTTCCCTTTACTCCATATACCCCCTCCTTATCACTTTTTCCTAAACAAAGTACATTCTTTTTTGCATTATTTTCATAAAGATTTTATAATTAGCATTCCCCAGTGTTATTGAAACCAGTTCTTAATATTTTTGTTATCTTTCTTCCATATAAATGTAATCACCCCAACACATATTGTTTCATCTTCAAACCCTTCATCTAATCATTCATTCATTATTTCCACAAATTCTTCTTTTTCTCTAACATACATCATCTTATAATATCTATCACTTAAGCCATCCAAGCCTGATGCTGATTCTTTCTCCTCTTCTTTTATGATGTCTTTCAATTCTTTCTTTTAATTTATATTTTGCTCTACCTGAAATTGTCTATACTTTCCATCTTCCCCTTTCAACTTCTTCCTTCTTCTGCATTGTTTCTACTAATATTTCTACTATGCCCATAATTTCTTCTAGCTTACATTTTACTACCTCATTTTCAGCCACCATTCCATCTATCTTACTCTCCCTTCTTTTTACTTCCTTTCCTAGGATGGGTGAAACATCTTCATTCTTTCCTTTTAAAAAGTATTTTTGTGTTTACAACATTGTCTTAATTTTTTCGTTATTTTTCTCATACATTTGTTTCTCTTTCTCTTACTTCTTGTGTGCATTGCTTTCTCAAAGTCTTTCAGAATGTTTTCGTATTCCATTTTATTTTTTTATCCTTCTTGTTGCTTCCAAAAAGTAATTTAATGTTTCTTTTAAACTCTACTACCTACCGTTGTGTGTACTACCTTCCCCCTTCATTTCTTTCTTTTTACCTGCATCCACTAACTGCTTTATTCCTTTTTAGTGTTTTATATTTCTCCATTATCACTTAACACAGCTTATATTGCTGTATGATTTGTATATGAGTATATTACTATTAGCCTCACACAATTTCCATTTTCCTCAAGTCACATATCATCAGACTTCATGGTGTCACAGTTGTTAAATCTAATATTTTTGTTTTGTCTTCTCTCATACCCCTAACCCAGAGCATATTTCATACTCTACTGACCACATAATCTTTTTCACCATACAGTTTAAAATTTTTTCTCTTTCTCATTGTTTAACGTATCGTGTATCTGGCAAACATAATACAGCCATCTTTTTCTTTTTGCACTATTTGACAATTATTAAACTTCTCAAGTCATTTGATATACTGTTCATATTTAGTTCCATAATAACTAAATTATCAATTTCCCTTTTTGCATCTTTTTTCCTCCTGTTCTTATTTCACGTTTTCGTTTTCTCATGCCACCTACAAAAGATATAACTTATTTCTGCTATTGCCCTTCTTCTCTTTCTGAGTCAACATCTTCCTCATCTTCATTTTCTAACCCATCATACTTATTTTCTGTTTTTATCTGAGTCTATTCTACCATTAGCCTATCCTCTTTATTTTTTTCATCACCGTGAGTTATATTTCTTTCAGTTGCTTCCTCACTTACATCAGTCATTTTACCTTCTTTGTAAATAGTGTCTACATGATGTCCTTCCTCCCTCTCATTTTTTTCTTGTTTTGTGGATATGTTCTTTTTTCAGCACAGGACATTTAATCTAAAAACAGCTAGACTCATTACCTTTCCTACAGAATGCTCTACAGTTTTTAGCAGTATGTCCTTGCTCCCTTACATTGCCCATATCTCCTTTTTGTACATTTGGAACCAGTTTTCTCTTTTTCCATTTACTATTATATTATTTGAAATATGCTGTAATTTTCTGTCACACATATTTTGTTTACCCCACATTTCCCACCCCCTGTCAGTACATTTTTGTTATCTTACATTTTCTTTATGTCATGCACTTTATCACAGTTTTTAAGTTCAAATTCCTCCATGTCTGAAGTTATGAATTGAACAGTCAGTTTTGTTTTTAACTGCAAGCCAAAGTTCTGAAAAAGTGTTTCCAAGGAGATATGTTACTTTTTTCTGCTTCACCCATAAATGTTTTTCTGTACTTGAAAAAGTCTAAAAAGTAACTTCACAAAAATCTTCCAACTCCAAATATATCAAATCTCTTAGGTCTTTTAAAGTAAGTCCTAATGGCAATATAATACATAAGGCCATGCCTAACAGTAGTAGCTCTGGTTTTGCTTCTTATTCTTACCACTGTTCTTTTCTGAAGTTGCTTCTTGTCCTTCTGCTGCTTACAAATGCCTATTTTCATGCTGTGTATTACTTCTTGTTCCTTGCTTTACAGCACTTACCTATGCTTTTTTCTTTACTTCATTTCTGTCATCCACAGTAGTCAGTTGCAGAGACATGTTCTTAAAACTGATTGTCCGGCAGCCAAACATGCATCTCTACTTTCAACCTCTGTAATTTGCTCCTTTGCCACATTATCAGTTTTATTACCAGATTGTTTCTGCAGCACTTGATCCATCACAGCACTCCAACTCGCCTCCTCACCTTTATTTGGTTCCCCTTCCTTCACTAAGTTCTCCAGTGTCTCTGAATCGAAACCTGCATTCTCCAACTCTGTAACTAGGATGTGATCTTGCTGTGATTCTCTCCAGAATTTCTCCAGCAGCAATGTTTGCATCCTCCTCCATCTTGGAATTTTCCAAGCTTAGTGGCAGCCCTCTGGCACTGCCTAGTGCTCAAAAAGAGTAGGAGAATCTCCATAGCGCCCTGGTTTGAATTCCCTTAATCAGTATGATTACCACCCTGAGTCTCCCCTGAAAAGAGGCTTCAACAGAATGTAAAAAAAATAAATAAAATTGATCTTGATAGGATTTTCCAGTTCCCTAAACGACTGAAACTTCTAGCTGGATATTCCCAAACCAAATGCCTCATAACAGCAATAGCAAAAAAAAAAAAATCTCTGACTCCTCAGAACCCAACAGTTCATCTTTCTTATAAGGAATCAATGTCCCTGAACTGCCTTAGGAAGTATGTTTGCATCCTTAACATTTTCATTGAGGGTTATAAACTGTGTATCCAACATCACTGATTTCCAGCAAGACCTGGTTGATGAGATGCAACAGTCCCACTGGACAAGTTGCCTGATGGATCTCTCAGATTTCTCACACGTCTCAAATTTCATGATACATGTGATATATATATATATATATATATATATATATATATATATATATATATATATATATATATCTAATGAAAGAGCAGGCTAAGCTGTTGGATCTAGCTTTGCAATATACCAGCATGCCTTGCTAAGGCTGATTTCATTAAAGACCCAATGGTAACCCTTATGCAGTCACCCTTTCTGGTTTCTGCCTCTTTTACCCTGAAGTAAAGGCATATCTGAGTAAAGGGAGAAAGAGGCATTGTTGGCGTTAAGTTCCATCCACTACAATATCCCTTTCTTTTGTGCAGAGGAGGCCAATGTCAAATGTAGTTTCAGTGTGGACAACAGGAAAAAAAAAAGAAAATACAAAAACAAAACAAAAAGTAATCTGGAAGGAACCTTCATTTCCAAAATTCAAAGATAACTTTCAAAGGGGGCAAGATTCCTGGCTATAGGAAGTAGGCTAGGGTCCACATTGGAGGGAGTCAGGATCTGTATGTCTTTCCATCTTCCTGTATAGCTTCACAAAAAAAAAAAAAAAAAGCAGGTGAAGAGGGGCAGTTATATCTAGAGGATAACAGTCCCTCACACATCCTCCACATCCTCAGTCACTATCCTTGACCAAATTACCACCCCATCAGAAGGTAGCAGCAAGGACGGAAGTCCCAACCTTTTAGCAAAAAGAGCCATCTAAGTGATCCCATTAAATCTGAAAAGATTAAGGTGATACTCTAGGTCCGTTTTAATCGTAAAGAAACTAGAAAACCTCATGCTCATTCTAGGCATAAGTGGCCTATGCAATTTTATCCCCAGGATAACTTTTTGAATGGTCACAGTGCAGTCTGTCTTTCCATGCTTATCTGATGGAGACTAGATGTGCTGATTAGACTTCCAGGACACTCATATACACATCACCAATGACTGAAATACATATCTTCTCTTTTAGGTGGCTGCCAGTCTCTACCAGTCAGGATTGTATTAGTTAGTCTCATTACAGCCCCACTGGTGTTCAGCAAATACATGTCTGTTGTAGCCGCACCGTTGACCTCCCTGTGCAAGCACCTTGTATCCTGATATGCTTGCACCCTCCATCCGAGGCTGTATCTGTAGAGCAGTGGCATGAGCCAGCTAGGACTACCATCCCATCTTCCAAGAATGGGTACAGCCATATTCCTTTCCTGCACTTTCAAGTATGTGAACCACTAATCAAACTCAGATTATCTGGGCTGTAGTCAAGTCTTTATCTCTCTGTGCCAGTGGTTCAGGCTGTAAGAATATAACTTTGATTTGCATTCTGATGTAGACCATCAACATTGTTTCTACTGTATATCACCTAATGAAATGTGCTAATTCAGTTGATGTAGGCAGTTCAGATACTAATTCTTTCTAAAAAACATAGATCCAGCCTTGACAGTCGGGTTATCCATCTTGTGGTGGATATGAGCCAACAATATTTTCAGAGCTTTTTCAGCAATGAAATGCAAGCTTGCTTGTTAACCTTTTTTCTATGGACAGACATAGTTTGTGGGAGTTTCTCTTTTTTGATATGAAGAAGGCTTCATGCATCAAAAAAATACCTCATGTGCAGGCATAATATTCAACCCCAGGATCTGGACTGACAGTGTGTATACTGTTTGGGAATTCCCTGTTCAAATGTCGGCACTCATAATTCCAAATACTAGTATGCCATAAAAAAAAAAATTAAACTACAGGAGAAAAACAAATATCAAACATCACTCTTTTTTTCTTTAAACTTCCTTTTTTTATATGTACCAACTCTGAGACTGACATACTGTGGAGAAAAGTGAATATTCTGTGAAATGACCATCTTGGACTTAATATATGTAAGTCTATTTTTTTGATCATTTAGTCTCAGCATTACGGGCCTTGCTAAAGTGGGTTCTGACATTTCAAATGGTTACCCATGTACCCTAACCATCAGAACATCAGGTATGGCATATGTTTTGGCATATGTTCTTTCTTTGACCAATGGGCCATACTGGATAGAAAGAACAACCTGATTCATAGAGTCTTTCTTCCAGGTTCTGTGGGAGAATCAGCCAGCTCCTGCAGTCAACAGCTACCCCATCAGCCTCCCAAAGGTGCTGAGAAGCAGGTAGCTAGACTATCTGAAACAGAAAAGTCTACGGATAGACCTAAGGACAAGAGCAGGGACAATGATAGAAATAATTTTTGCAAGAAAGAGAAGAGAAGAGAAAAAGACCCTTGTATTCCCCTTCCCATTTTTCTGCTACAATTCTGAACATTGCTACGCCCCTGGGGCTGTTTCCATCTTCAGTAGATACTTTTTCAGATTCACCTAAGCCTCAACTTCTTATACCTTCCTCCAGAAACTTAGAGACTATTGTTATCTCAGATTCATCCCACCCTCAAAAGAATTTCATCTCCAGGTTCTTTCTCGATCTTCAGAGAGTGAGCTGTCTAGATATTTGATCTCCAGGCCACCCACCCCTGCAACCATATTGCCCATTAGATTTTCCAGAAGCATCATGTATATTGATTGGGACAAGATGATGAGAACCTTTGCAAAGGCTGAGATAGGTATGTGAGTCATTTCCTCCCCTGCGACCCTGAGGGCAGAGAAAGCTGGTTCACCTGGTCCCCTTACAGCTGTTTCTTCTCCAGTCATAATATCAGATCTGGTGTCTTTGGAACTGAGGCTCCCCTTAGTTGTCCCACTGTAAGCATCAACAGCCACGGGTATTCAACATCAGGAAGTTCTGTGACCCACTTGACTCTGAACTCTTTGGAGCCAATGGTGCCCAGGAGCCAACTGGTTGATCCTAAGTATTTGGAGGCATGATCGAATCCAACTGGATTGGTTCCTTCCTTTGCTCTGGGTGCATCGGTCCTTGGCAGTTTGACTCCATCCTCAGCCCTGGATCTGGTTGGGCCATTGTCTCTGAGGGTTTGATCTTCTAATCCATTGACTTTAAATTCTGTGCCAAATTAGAGTTTTCCTTCCTTGGTGCTTTGGTTCTCATCACCTTTCCCAGAGACAGCCTGCTTCAGAGAGCCTTGTCCCATTCTTTACTCAAGGAACCAAGGACACTTCTGACTCTTCAGAGCACAGGAAATGTAAGTGTAAGAGGAGACACTTGCCCCCCCCCCCAAGAGTCAGTCACTAAGGACACTGAACTTGATGAAGGGGAAGAGTCACACTAGATTCCCCCTGAGATCACCTGATTTGGTGAGTTACTGGAGATGTTAAGACAAAGGTGTAACTTGCCAACTGAGGGTCTGTATTAGAACATCGAAGTTTCAAAACTTCGAATGTTCTAATATTGACCCGTATTCAGTGAACGCTGAAAATATCAAAGCTACAGAAAACCAAATTTTTTCCCAGGGAAAGAATTAGATTGTTCCTTTCTGTTGCTTCGGTCTTTCAGCGCGGTGGTGGAAAGTTACGGGTCAGGTTCAGGTAAGTGTGCCATTGAGCAAGGGTTAGGTTAGTTAGGGTTAGGGTGCAGGTTAGTTATGTGTGCGATTGTGTGGACGTGAGGGTTAGGGCGGTTTAGGTGAGTTAGGGTTAGGGTGCGGGTTAGGTATGTGTGCGATTGTGTGGACGTGAAGGTTAGGGAAGGTTAGGTGAGTTAGGGTTAGGGAATGGGTCAGGTAAGTGTGCGATTGTGTGGACGTGAGGGTTAGGGTGGGGTAGGTGAGTTTGGTCTATATCATAACATTGAAGTCTTATAACTTCGAATGTTATAATATCGACCCCAGTAGAGTGAAACACCAGAATACTGAACAGTCAGAATAGCAATTTTTTTCCCAGGGAAAAAATTTGCTGTTCCAACAAACATACACACAACACAAGCACACCAAAATAAATAATACACACATACACACACACACACACACACACACACACACACACACACACACACACACACACTTCACAAAACCCTACATTAAACCATATAAACACCACTAGCTATCCACTTACCTTAACACAACCCTAACCCTAAGGTAGGTCACTATCGCACACTCACCTTAGCCGCTCCCTAACCATAACTCACCTACCCACCCTAACCCTCACGTCCACACAATCGCACACTTACCTGACCCGCGCCCTAACCCTAACTCACCTAACCCGCACCCAATCACACACTCACCTTCGTTCGCATACTTACCTTAACCTTCGCTCCACAGTTGAGGAAATAGCGAAGCTGTAGAAACAGCTCACTGAATACTTTCCCTAGGAAAGTATTCAGTGTTCTGCAGCTTTGCTATTTCCAGTGTTCACTCTACTGGGTTCGATATTATAACATTCAAAGTTGTTAGACTTCGATGTTATAATATAGACCCGGTGAGTTAGGGCATGAGTGAGGTGAGTGTGAGATAGTGCTGGACATTAGGGTTAGGGTTTTGGTTAAGGTAAGTGGATAGTTAGTGTATGTATAGTTTAGTGTAGGGTTAAGTGTAAGATTTTAGGTGTATGTGTGTGGATTGCTGTTTGTTTGGTATGCTTGTGTTGTGTGTATGTGTTTTGAAACAGCAAATTGTTTCCCTAGGAAAAAATTTGCTGTTCTGTATGTTCGATGTTTTCAGTTTTTGCTGAATAGGGGTCGATATTAGAACATTCAAAGTTTTGAAACTTCGATGTTCTAATATAGACCTGCCAACTGATACCTCTTCTCCTGATGAAAAAGTGTTCTTCGAGTCCTTTGGAGCTGGCCAGATTAACTCCTGGGTGGTCCTTCTTGCTGACAGGCTTATTGATACTGTATCATAGAGGGCTTGGTAGGATGTTGATGTGGTGGAACCCTTCACACACAAACTAGACAAGGTGTTTGTCCCTCCCAAGAATAGCCCATACTAGAGCAGAGGTCCTTTTATGTACTCTATTATTATTATAATAGCCACAAAGAAACAACTATCTGAGAAAGGGTTCCATTGTCCACCTGCCAAACTCATGTGTGTATGCTTTGTTAACTTTTCCCCATATAGCATTTAATTACATCTTTCATATTACCATACTCCAGGGGGAATTAGCTACTGAACTGCTATTTTCCTTGAGAAGACCTCAGACAACAGAGACTAGGAAGTCTATGGTATCACAGCTGCTACAGTGTTGTTATTTACTAAGGTCACCATAAAGCTGATTTTTCAGTGCAGCAGATGGAGCATCGAGAGCAGTAGGTTCTGTCTTTCCATATATTGTCATTCTTACTGCACCTGTCTGATTTCAACATTTGAACATTAAGGGGTCCTTTCTTAATGCCCCTTGCAGTGGATCATCTCTTTGTAGACCACGTAAAGGATACTTTGTGTAAGAGTGAGCAAGAGGACAAAACTTTGCTCTGAGAGTTTATTTCTCTAACCCTCAAAGACCTTTCTCTAGGAATTAAAAGAGTCAAATGTCTCTGGTTTAGTAAGCCTCAGCATTTTGCCACTGACTTCTGTTCTGATAGGGACCCCCCCGAGGCAATGAGCACCACCCCAGAGGCAGATAGGGACCCCAAAATCAAAGGTTTAGAGGTCCTTTTTCCAACAAACCCTTTCAGCATTCCTGAAAAATTGACTACCTGCTCTCTTATGGAGACAGTTGGAGAGTGTTTGCCTCTTCAACAGAAAAATTGGATGGCCATTACACAGGATTTGTGCGTGAACAGAATAATATGTAGTGGCTACACGATTCCTTTCCAGAACAAATTGCTTCCTTCTTCCAAGACACTTCCAGATGTTTCACCCCAGCAAAGAAGTGCTGTAACCCTAGCTGCTAGAAAAAGAGTCAGCCAGGAAGTGCCACCAGACCACAAAGGATCTAGAGTCTACTCAAGATTATTTTCAGCTCCGAAAAAGAACAAGGACTTCAGGCCTATTTTGGACTTCAGCAATCTAAACACATTTGTAAAGAAGAGTTCTAGATAATCACATTGCAATGCATGTGCTGTATGCATCTTCAGGGTGCCTATTATTATATGAAGATTGCACAGCAATCCAGAAGGTACTTGCACTTGTAACCGAGAACCAGTCACTTTCACTTCAGATACCTGCCATTTGGTCACCCCACAGTCCCCCCAGGTGTTCACCAAATACATAGCAGTGGTGGCAGCACATCTCCAGCTGCAGGGGTTCCAGGTATTCCCATACTTAAACAATTGGCTGCACACTGTCAGAACAAAAGAATCTATAATCCAAGCAAGAGATTATTTGCTTCATTTGTGTCAATCCTTGTGAATTTCCATAAATTACGAAAAGTCAGCCTTATAGTGCACTTAATTGTTGGAAATCATAGGTTGCCATTTAGACACAGTAATATCAAATTGCAAAACTTCCACTGTCATGGATGATTGCCCTTCATTTGCATGCACAAGGCATCATCACTACTCCAAATTCACCAGTTTCTCTAATTTTTCACTTTTTAAGCATCATGACAACTTCTATAACATTGAAATATTCTTCATGAGAATTCTGCAGTGGACTCTTTCTGTTCAGTGATGTCTGTTAACATATCTTCTTCACCATTCAATCAGGCTATCCCCACTCTGTCATAGTCACATCTTTTGGCTGATACCTTCCTCTCTAATAGAGCAAGAGTGTATTTTTGTCCCTCCTGTGCTTGTGGGTGCTTCCATGTTAGGATTAGGGGAGGAGCATTTTTAGAGGTGGACAGATCAAGGAATGTGCACCAGTCAGGAGCCTCATCTTCACATCAAATTTCTGAGTTGAGGGCAGTCCTCCTAGTGTTACAGGCACTTCAGGACTTCCTTCCCCTGTGTCTGATTTTTTTTGGTAGCTGTAACGTTAGCTAGACAAATTTCTGAACAGGTCTTGTCCTGTAAACATCCTAATTTGATATCTACAAGGGCTGTGTTTGTCTCAAACTTCATCCGAGCTGTGTACATAAAGTAGCCACAGATTCTGCTTTGAACTCTCATTTTCTGTAATTTTTCTAATAAAGGAGAATACCGTTTACATACCTCAGATGTCATCATCTCAGATTTTATTTGCACATTTTACCTGATGTGGAAAACTGGATATAATGTAAGGATATGCTCAGTGATTTTCGTGAGAGTTAATGAGAGCTGACCCCTTTGAGAGAAGTATTACTCTTATGTTACTACAGGGAGTACTTTTTAAACTTCTCATATTCTGTGATTTACAACATTTGCCCAAACCATATCCTCGCTCACTAGGTCAAGTAAATCACAAAATAAAGACAGTACCCGGGATTGGATACTAGTCAACAACTCCCCACATCTCTATACATCAGGGACCCTACCTGACGATCTAAGTGGTCATTGCCTCACCTATATGCTCAAACGTAAGGTTAGCTTCTGCTACCAACCCACCTATAAAACTATAAGAAGCAACATGTAACTGGTCAGCCCTAAAATACTTCCCCCTAGATGAAACTGTCACTATCTTTAATACCAAATTCCACGCTCTACTCAATTATCATGCCCCCACACGTATTATTAGAACCAAGGTCAATGTTTCACCTTGGCTTACTAAAGATACAAAATCCAAAATCACACTCAGGAATAAAGCATGGGCCATCTACCGCACAACCAAAACCCTACCTGACCAACTTAAATTTAGACAACTAAGAAATGATGCCAAAAAAATCTATAACTATAGATAAAAAGAATTACTACCATAGCCTACAGCGAGTACACCAAAATAAACCACAAAAATTCTGGGCAGGAGTACATACACTCCTCCACCCAGGCCAAACCACCACTCCCCCCCCCGCCACCAAACAAAAATCCCCAGAGGATATTGCTAACTCCTTTAAGACCTTCTTCACTGAAACTATCCAATCTTTGGCTAGCCAGCTCACTCCCACCAGCTCTAATCCAAGTACTGCCAATACCTATACTAATACATCCTTTAGCTTCCAACCAGTGTGCACTCAACTTATTAACGCCCTACTTCGGAAACTAAAACCCACCACTCTGGCTGCTGACCTCCTCCCAGCTGACTACCTACAAAAGGCTGCAGATGCAATTGCATACCCCATCTCAATTCTAATCAACCTATCCATATCAGAAGCCTCCATCCCCACTATATGGAAAATCTCATATGTCATACCTCTTCATAAGGGGGGCAATTCCACCAAACTGTCTAACTACAGGCCCATAGCTATTTTGTCACCACTAGCTAAAATTACGGAGAAGTGTGTTCATATTCAACTCATGAAATATCTCACACAGAACAAATTATTGTCCAACTCTCAACATGGCTTTAGGCCAAATCGCAACACTACATCAGCTCTCCTCTCTTTTACTAACATTATAAATCACAACTGTAACAATAACAAACTTACCTCTGCACTCTTCCTAGACCTCTCCAAGGCTTTTGAAATGGTCAATCACAAAATGCTAATGAACATCTTGAAGGCCTTCACATTAGACAATCAGGCACTCCAGTGGTTTGATTCCTACCTACAATGCAGGCAGCAGGCTGTCCTGTGGCAGAGTAAACTGTCCTCATGCCTCCCCATCAGGCTAGGAATCCCCCAGGGCTCAATACTATGTCCTGTTCTCTTCTCCATCTTTATAAATGATTTTAGCACAATCATACCGGAGGCTGGCTGCATTCAATATGCACACGACTCCACTTGATTTGTTCTGCCACCAACCCAACAAATCTTAACAAAATAACTCAAAACACCTTTAACTTGGTTGAAATATGGCTACTAAACAAACATCTAATCCTAAATCCCAACAAAACGAAGTTACTCCTCTTCTCTCCTACGCGTAGGTCCACCCCGCCACTCTTCAGCATAACAGCTAGTAATGGGATCATTATCTCCCCAGAAACTCAAACTAAACTGTTGGGTGTCAAAATTGATAACAATCTCAGGTTCGACGTGCACATCAATCAAACTGTAAAATCCATCAATAAAACACTTGGCTCTCTCTATAGGATCAAATTATTCCTCACCCCACCTGCAAGAATTGCAGTCGCCTGCTCCCATCTACTGCCTACCCTTCTCTATGCCTGTCCTCTTTTCTCTTACCTGAGCATAACTGATCTCAGTAAATTATCATCTTGTTACAACCATATCGCCAGATTTGCTACTGGCACACCCTACTGAACCCACCACTGCCACAACCTAAATCTCCTAGGCTGGCTTGAACTACCTCACCTTCTAAAACTCAGCCAGCTCATAGTTGCCCATAAAATCCTCCACTGGCCAGAAAATACCCCTGCCCTAAAAAACATGATCTGCCCCTACAGCAACAATCGACCATTCCGCTCCTTCACCAAACTCCTATTTCAAACAGTAAAATCCAACCACGCTGCTGGTGACTCTGTCTTTGCTAACGCTGTCGGAAGGATGTGGAACTCACTACCACCTGACCTGACCCTAGAACTTTTACTAACCATATTCAAAAACAAGATTAAATATTACTTTAAATCACACTGGATATGTCTCTGTACCAACCCTGACTAGCGGCCTATCCATCTCACACGCCTCTCCTCTATAAGTGACCTCTCTTCAGCCACCCCTCTCAATATCACAATGGTCAAAACCATAACTGAAACTACTCAATGTATTCTTAATCCTAAAGGTAATACGCTGTTACTATCTGTTTATACATACTTGCATTGATATGTAAGCCTCAGGCATTATGTGGTGTTGTATTGCTTTGTTCTGTAACCTATGAGTAAATGTAACCTGGGTATAAATGTCATACACCAATTGTTCTGACAATTGTATTGTGTACGTGTACCTTGGAGCTCCCCCCCGGGCCTCCACTGAAAATGGACATTAATCCAGTCGGACCATCCCAGTTAACAAATGTAAAATAAAATAAATAAATTAATTAACAAAATGTGTGCATTCTGGTTAAAAAACATAGTGCAATGACCTGCCTGAGTAGGAATTAGAAAAGATGACTGGGATCACTGGATGCAGTGGTTGGTAAATCAATAATTATGTATCCCTGTGAAGAAGATATTGTTGGGAGAGTATTTGTAATATGTCCACAGAGCTACATCAAGAAATCTCAAAAGAATGAATTGGGCTTCTTGATTTTTAAGAAGAGAAATAGTAAGTTGTACATTATGGAAAATTGTTACTCAAAACACCAGCTTAATTTCCTAGTTAATATGGAGCATTTATACTACAGATGGATGAGTATCTCTTGCCTGGAAAGTTATTGTACTTACCTTCTGATGCTGTTTACATGCTAAAGTATGTATACAAAAACCTCAGCAATCATGTGAGGTAAGACCTGTTTGCAGTCGATGAATTTGAAGTAAACGTTTGTTACCTATGCTTTTTAACCGTATTCAGTTAAAAATATATGGTTGGTGGGGTTAACTTCAGGTGTTAAATGTTTTCTTTCTTATCAAATCAACTAAGTGAGCTCTCATAACATTCTGTAGGTCACTTAAGGCTATCCAGTAACAACTCAGAGAATTAAGCGCATGGTTAACCTTGGCTATTTATACATTGTCCAATGTTTTTCCACATTGCTGCTGCTGTCATCTTGCAGCAAATTAAATCAAGAGGATAACCTGAGAGATGCCCTAAGTACTTAGTGGCATATCCAAGATTACCTCATTATCAGAACTGTTAGTAAGGAGGAACTAAAGTTCTGATGTTTACTTTGTAGATCATGAAATGCTAAGTGAATGTGCTGCAAGCAGAATCATACACCGAACTAAACCTTTTCAGGTGGCCACCAGCAATAGGGGCAAGTTGATTGTAGTCAGACAAAGTTCAGGAGCTACCAGTGGAATGTGAGACAAAGAATGTAAAAAAAAGATAGTGTCTCATTTTTGGAGACAGATAAGTAGTGTACTGTGAAAGTGATGATCATTGGAGAGATTTTTGGCACAAATCCTACTCTGTTTACATTCCATGTTAGTTGTTGTTTGTCTTTTCAGCTTTTCCCGGTTAGGGGTCGCCACAGCGGAACTCCGGTTCGCTAATGATTGGCAGTAGATTTTCACGAATGCCGAGGTGCCAGCTTGGCGTTCAACCTTCAATGAAGGCACGCCCATTTATGCATGTCTTTCAAATGCCCACCCAACCGCGGGGAGGACATGCAGACTCCACACAGAAGGCACTCCCCACACTCCAGCCGAGAATTGAACGGGAGAACCTCTTGCTGTGAGGCATGTTAGTGTTCATCCTAATTCAATTTGGATCAAATTATTTAGAAAATTATCTATAATTGATATGTATTTAGTTACTGAAGTGCTATTGTACAGTATTGAGCATCAAAGCGAGAGCATTAATGATATTCATCATATTCATCTCTGTTACAGTAACCTTAGCTATGTGGATTATAGCCTGCCAAGGATACAATAGCTGACCAGCTTCAAAAGCTGTAGGAGACCTTCCACATGTCCAAACTGTCAGGCAGTTTGAGATGAGCTGACAAAAATGCAAGTTTGGGTGTGAAGCCCTTCAGAGCTTTACTGCCGCTGAAGTGCACACTCCTCTGAGGTGTCCAATGATCAACAGTCAACTTGTGTCTTCATTTATTGGACAAATAAGTTTCCTCTGGGGGGAAAGACTTTCCATTTTCATAATTTGTTGATGTTTTATTACTTTCCTCTTCATTAAAGTTATTTTAAAGCCAGGAGTATTGTGATTTAGAGGACTGTAAAGTACTTTTAAATGGATTGTTTGTTTTTTTTGTGGAAAAATTGTGTTTATTTTACTTTTGTGGGGCTGGCATAGTGTTTTAAAGTGCTTTTTATTGTGTTTTTTTTCTGTCAAAAAGTAACTTTTAGTGCTTAAAAGCAATTGTTGCTTGGAGAGAGGCATCATTTCCGGCTTGACCATGGAAAAGACTACTGGTTTCACTGTAGGTCTTTCTTCCAACCACAATAAGAAAAAAAATAAGCATACAGCCTTTGCCTCAGTCACAGGTGGGTGATTCTGCGATGGCCATCTGTTGTACCTCAGACCAGTCATCTTTTACCTTGAGCCTTTCTGGTGTAGCACCTATAGCCACTATTGACTGGGGTTAGCCACTTCCTCTGCAGCTGTGGGGGTCCCCTCAGTGGGCAATGGAGAGTCACTCTTGTTGTTCCTGGGAAAAGGAACAGGGAAGGTTTTCCTGTTGTGTCAGAATACTGTGCACAGTTGGCCCCATTTTTCCTGTCAACTCCTCCTCAATTTACTGGGCCTGGCTCAGGGTTTAATGTAGGCTATTAATTCTTCTTGCAAAGTAGTTTCTGGTAAAAGAAAGAGAGATTCATCTTTTCCTGAACAGATTCAAGATTCTGAATCTGAACAGGGAGATGCAGGGATGGAAAAACACTGAAGTTTCTCAGTCCCTCAGAAAATACCATGAATTGTTACAGAATGATTTTCCAGAACCTATACACATTCCTCCTGACCTGTCTGCTTTAGGGTGTGTATATTACTGTCTGCAGTTTTTCTGATAGTCAGCCAGCTGCCACTAAAAGGCAGATAGGATGTATAAAGTTCCTCAGTCTTCTACATTTTTATACACTGTTCCTAAATCTGATGCAGCAGCTGTAGTTGTAACTGATCCCACTGCTTGCTAATCATTTAGTTAATTCCAATGCTACTTTTTCTGATAAGGACTGGAAAATTATTGATATGTATGGGAAAAAGTGTATACTTCTGCAACATTGATTCTTAGCATTTTGAATTGGCAGGCTCACATTATGCTTTTTTTTCTCCCAAACTGTGAAAGTATGATGAATGTTTTATCTGCATTTTTTTTCTTGTGAGGAAAATTCTGCTTTAAATAACTTTGTTTCTTCTATTGCACAGGTCACTATTCATTTTGTGTGTATGACTCTGTTAATACTTCTTCCATGGTTATGGCCATTGATACTGTTTTGAGGAGGTTTGCATGGCTGCATTCTCAGAACCTACAAGATAATATTAAAAATGAGATATTAAATTCTCATTGGACAGAGATTTCGTGTCTGGCCCCTCTTCTGCAAAGGTGATCAAAAACTTTTTGAAAAGAGCAAACTGATCCAGGGAATCTATAAGATTTTTCAGCCCTCCTTTTCCAAAATTTTCAAGGGATTTTTTTTATCTCCTCATTCATTCTTGGCAAAAAACAGAATATCATTGTCAACAAAATACAGATAAACAATCTGATGTCAATTTTCATTCATTCCTCAACATGTGAGTTCAGATCCAATCCTCAGATCTGACTCAGCTGCTTTTTACAGCTAGTGCCCTACTGCAAACTCCCAAACTCCTGCCTTACTCACAATGTTGTAGTCCCCCTCCATTCCTCAGATCTTGTTTACCACCTTCGTATATGGATGTGGTCGATGTTTACACCCAAGTGTTTAGTGAGTAATGAAAGCTTTCATTGTAGTTTTTTTTTATATGTTTTCTTGTAAGCTAGTATCCTTTTATAATCTCTCTTACCCCTACATGTTTCTTTCTAGTATAACTTGATACCGTTGTTGGTAGTGTTTTTCCATAGCTCCCTCTTTTTACTATTCCAATACTCTTTCCTACCATTATTGGTAGTTTTTACTTATTTTCTATTTTAGAAAAACAAAAACAAACAAACAAAAAAAAAAAAATATATATATATATATATATATATATATATATATATATATATATATATATATATATATATATATATATTTACATATTCCCAGGGCTTTAGTGCATATACTTGCTACCATTATTCTTCTATGCAGTAAATACTATTGTTATGGCTGAAAAACCTTCTGGATTCAAAATGTGTAAGAAGTGTGGGCACAAGATTCCCTTATCTGACACCCACGACTCTTGTGTATATTGTCTGGAACCTGCCCATTTGGCGATCCCTTGTGATATTTGCAAATCTTTCATTCCCAGGGCTTTAGTGCATAGAAAATACAAATTAATTTTGAAGGGACTTCTTCCACCAATTTTTCGGAAGCACTGTCTGGAGCTCATCCCTCCAAGGCAGGCCAGAAAGAGTCGAGGAAATGACTTGCTGAAACTTCTGGATCTTCCACTACATCTTTGGATGCAAACAAGGAGCCTGCCTGGAAGATTTAGAAATGGTTGGATCGGAAGACTAAATCCCTGGATCTGATTACTTTGTACACAAGTTCTGCCCATTATGCGTCCTCTGTGGACTCGGTCCCCTCTCGGTTACTTTCCCCCTTCTTAGAGAGGTGCTGACGCTCAAGATCTCACTTCTTAGCTTTTTCTTCCCTTTCTTCCAAGAGTCTTACAGATTTGGATAAAATGATGAGGAAGTTTCTCTTGAAGCAGATACAGATGGGAGTTCTTCTGGCTCCTACTCCTTTGGATCAGAAGACCTTCACCAGTATTACTCCACCCATCTTAGCTCCTTCTCCAATCTGTCCTTCAGTTTAAAAGCCCTTGGATTCAAGCCTTACAAAACTGTCTGTATTGGATCTGAAGATGGTGGTGTCTTCGGATCCAATACCTTGTCCTAGTGCACCGGCTCTGAAAGTGTCGGAGCAGGATAACTCTTGAAGCCAAACTGCCGTTGCTGGCTCTGAGTTACTAGAGGCGACTCTGAAGTGGTCTGAGCCTTCTGTGTCCATCAGAGCTTCAGCATTGGACAACTTGGCTCCAACTTCTGCCTCGGGTGGGCTGTCTTTGGGTCAGAGGGAGCCGATGGTACAGAAGCATGTCTTCTCGTCTCCATCAGCTTCCTTCTCCCTGGAGCATTCTGTCTATGAAGTAATAGAGAGAGTATTCTCTTCCAGAATTTAGACAGCCCCCCCGATCTTCCATCTGTTTCCCATATGTCTTTGTGCCAGGAGCCTCATCATTCTACCACACAGAGGCAGCCAGCCCAAAGGCTCCAGGCCACCCAACAGGGTATTCTTATTTCTTCAGGTAATTATACAGAGCACTCCACCAAGGAAGTCCCGCACTTAGACTCCCCTCAAGAGTCAATCACAGAAGATACTGATTTTGATGAAAAGGAACAGTCCCCAAGATCATCACCTGATGACGTCTCCTTTGGAGACATTTTTGAGATCCTTAAGCAAAGGGGTTGCTGGTCTACCGATAACACTTTCCAAGAGAAATCGGTATTCCTGGAGGCATTTAAGTCTGGCCCATCTACTTCCTGGATGACTCTGCCCACCAGCAAGCTCATTGAGATGATTTCTCGGTGGAGTGGAAGGAACCCAGTTCTGTTGAGTGATCCCCAAGAGACCAGATAGGATCCTGGCACCACCTAAGGGGAAAGAGTTTTGGAGCAAAGGGATACCAGTAGATACCATGGCCATAGCGGTGGCCACAAAGAAAGAACTTGTGAAACAGAGTTCATGTGTTTGTTGCCCTAATAGGGAGTTGAGGCGATGGACAGATTTGGGAAGCATGCTTACAATTCATTGACTTTTACTCTTAGATTGCTGAACTATTTGGTGCACTTTACCCGACTACAGAGAGATTTGATTAAAGAACTCTCCAAATTTCTCTCACGGGCAGTAACTGCTGAGGCACAAACTTCCATTGCATCACAGCTGGTTACCTTATAGTCCATTACTAATTTGTTTGTGAGGCTAATTTCACATGCAGCTGAAGGTACCTCAAGAGCAACAGGTTCAGGCAATTTCATTAGGAGGCATGCCTTCAAGTCCTCCTTCGTCAGTGTTGCTTTTGACAGGAGTTCATTGTTTGCCCCAAAAGGACACACTTTCCAGGTGTGAGCAAGATGGTAAGACCCTGTCTACAGTGGGCGTATGTTTTTTGACTCCTCAAACAACCTTTTCTAGGAATCGACTAGGTGGTCAGAAAAAATGGTTCAGAAAATCCCAGGGTCCTTTCCATGATCCACATGGAGATAGATCCCTCAGGGGCAGAGGGAGAACTCTAATGGAAGATGCCACCCATGCAGCAGAGGAGGCCTGCAAAACCAGGGGTCCAGAGATTCCTTCTCCGACAGACCGTATAACCAATCCTGAAAAGAGACCCAATTGTCCACCTGCTGAGGCAATTAGAGGTTGGGTATCCCTGCACCGGAGTGCCTAGCTAGACATTACAGAAGATACATGGGTGCAGAGGATTATTTCCAGAGATTATATAATTCCCTTTTCCCTTTCTCCCCTTTTAACAGTAAACAAAAATCCCAACATCCCACGCAGTCAGAGCAAAGCAGCAGCACTGAAAATAAAAAAGCTGCTAGAAAAAAAGAGTCATCCAAGCAGTCTCCCGAGACCAGAAAGAATCCGGAGCTTACCCAAGATTCTTTATAGTACTAAAAAAAACAGGGGACTGGAGACCAATTTTGGATCTCAGCAAATTGAACAAATTGGTTCAGTACACAAAGTTTCAGATGGTCACAGTTCAGTCCATTTTGCCTTTTCTGCACAAGGACGACTGGATATACTAAGCAGATCGTCAGGAGGCATACTATCACATAAAAGTGAACAGATGATCCAGGAGATATCTACGCTTCTGGCTAGGAGCCAGTCATTACCAATTCAGAGCACTGCACTTTGGCCTCACCACAGCCCCCGGGGTGTTCACCAAATGCGCAGCAGTAGTAGTAGTAGCCCACTTGAGACTACATGGATTCCAAGTGTTTCTTTACCTGGATGACTAGCTCATTACCGCATCAGTCCGGCATCTACTGATCAAAGCAAGAGATTGTGTACTGTAATTGTGCTCTCATCTAGGCATTACAACCAGTCTCAACAGATCTCAGCTAGAACCAACTCAAGTGCTAGAATTTACAGGAGCCTTGTTTGACACTGTATCAGTGACAGCCTCCCGTCCACTGCCAGGGTTGCAGATTATAAGATCTCAAGTCAAAAAGATAATTCAAAACTTTTCACTTTCAGTACGACTGATTTTACAGGCATTAGGGTCAATGTCTGGTGCCATACTTCTGTTTCCATTGGTAAGATACTATATGAGAATTCTTCAGTGGACCTTGGCAACTCAGTGGTCCATTCTTTACCAGCCTTTGTCTACTCAGATCAAAATAACTCAGGCATGCAAAAGATGTCTTAGGTGGTGGATTTGCTCAGAACATATTTTACAAGGCCGACCTTTCATACTTCCTCAACCCAAGAACATAGTGACCGCAGACGCATCTCAATTTGGGTGGGGTGGGGAGCACTTCTTGTTAAAGGTAGTCCAAGGCATCTGGTCCCCAGAAGAGGCCAACATGCATATCAGTATCCTAGAAATGAGAGCAGTTCTCCTAGTGCTGCATGCCTTCCAAGACTTTCTCCCTTCAGGGACTATTGCAGTTTAGACAGACAATATGTCAGTTGTCTGATACATCAACAATCAAGGAGGAACCAGATCTTACCTCTTATGTAGAGAAGCTTTGAGCGTGCGGGAGTGGGCGGTCTTATTCAATCGATTTCTGACAAATTGAGCAGGTACATCCTATTACCTTGCGAGTGGTCTCTGAACAAGGAAATAGCGGAAATGATATTTTGCCAGTGAGGCCAACCATGCTGCAACCTTTTCGCATCTCCTCTCAACAACACATGCAGCAGTTTCTTTGCCCTGATCCCCCACTGGCGGAGTTACCAAGAGAAGCTGTTCTCCACAATTGGCCCCCTGTTCTCCTCTATGCTTACCCCAACTCCTCTAATTCCAAAGTTTCTTCAGAAAGCATCTCGATTGAAGAGCTTAGTCATCCTCATTGTCCCTTATTAGCCTCATCAAATGTGGTTCCCCTTCCTCTGGGCTCATCTAGTTTATCCTCCTTGGATTCTGGATGCAGTTCCAGACCTTATGTCTCATCCAACAGACATGATTCATCTGGGCATTTTGGGGCTAAAGTTGACAGCATGGTTTCTTCAATTCTGCTGACAGCTAGACAACCCAGGCTTTCTTGCCCTGTCTATCGCATCCTATTGTCTTCCCACCAAGCTTCCACTAGGAAGATTCACAAAAGTAAATGGAAAAGATTTGTTGTTTGGGCTCAACAGAAAGAAATTAATCCCCTTTCAGCACCGGTACCCACGGTTCTTGAATTTTTGGCTACTATTTTTAATGAAGGGGCTAGTTCTTCAACAGTTAAAGTACAATTGGCCGCTATTTCTAGTTTTCATGTCAGAGTTGACAGTTCTTTCTTAGCTTCATTGTGACTATGTAAGGTATTTATTAAAGGAACCTCCCTTTAAAGATCCTACTCCGCCATGGGATTTGAACCTAGTCTTGTAAGCCCTGGCTCAATCACCATTTGAATCTGCTACTATATGTGAACTAACTTGGAAAACTATATTTTGGTAACTGTTGCATCAGCTATCAGAGTTTCAGAACTGCAAGCCTTATCTTCTAAACCCCCTTTTCAGATTTTTCGTAAAAATAGTGTCTTTACAAACCAATCCATCTTTTCTTTCTAAGTTGGTGTCAGGATCTAATATTAATCCAACAACCTTCCAGTCTTCTTCCCAAATTTCTTCAACAAAGGGGAATACATTTTGCATTTGTTGGATGTTCACAGATAATTATGTTTTTCTCTGCATAGAACTGACAAATTCAGAAAGTCATACAAGTATATGTCGCCTTTTCAGAATCGAGATTGGGTAAGCCAGTTACGAAAATAACTTTAGCTAACTGGCTAACTGATTGCATTTCTTCTGACTACAGTAAATTAGGTTTGTCCCTGCCAAAACCGTTGATATCTTATTCATCTAGATCCATGGCAACCTCTTCAGCATTTCTATCCGGATACTCTATGGATGATATTTGTGATGTAGCCACTTGAGCTAATCTTCATACTTTTATTGCTCACTACAAAATTGATCTGGTCTCTAGGGGAAGAGCAGTCTTTGGCTCATCAGTACTCAGGAATATTCTTTCTTAGAGTCCATCTGGGATTCACATAGCTGGGGGCTCTGTCCCACATGTTGAGGAATGAATGAAAATTAGCAACATCGGATAAAGAAGTTTTGTACTCACCATAATGTTCCACCTGTGTTGTCCATTTTGTTTCTTCCTGTACTCCTCTCCTTACATCTCCCCTACCTTTTTTTGTTTATGACTTCAGGAAGATGGAGAGGAAACTGGAGGAGCCAATGTTCCTCTTTTTGAGCTCCAGTTAGTGGTTTCTCATATAAACATTATGATTTAGAAATATGCAGCAAACAAGATCTGAGGAATGGAGAGAGACTACAGCGTTATGGGTAAGGGAGGAGCTCAAGAATTTGCAGTTGGCTAGGAGCTGTAAAAAGCAGCCGAGTTGGATCCGAGGATCAGATCCAAACCCACATATTGAGAAATGTGAGCGATGGAATGTTATTGTGGCTACATAAGTTCTTTTTTTAGGATAACTTGTGGGGGGGGGGTTTCCAAAAAGAAATCTTGAGCCTTACAAAACAAAGTACAGTCCAACAAGTATGAATGACTATTCAAGAGACGTTGCAAACCCCTCCCACCCTGACCACATTTTTCTTCGAGACAGTCTGAATCTCCATTTTTCTCTTCAGAAACAGATAGTTTCAGAAAATAGGTTCTAAAATCATTCATCAGGGTTACAGATGGCAGTGGGAGGAAATTACTCCTTTCCAGGGAGTCATTCCTCATCCACCAGATCAGACTTTTTTATTTCCACCTTCATAATCACATGCTGTCCCAAGGAGTGATAGAACCAGTTCCTCATTCCCAGGTGGGGAAGGGTTTTTATTCAATGATGTTTATAGTGACAAAGAAAGAAAGAAAAGTCTTGGAGACCAGTTCTGGATCTTTCTATCCTAAATCTGTTTGTGATAGTGCCCAAATTAAAAATGCTGTAATTCACAACTTGTTACCACTTCTTCTTCTTTCAGGTTTCCTAGCAACACTAGACTTAAAAGATGCTTATCATCGCACTCCTCTTCATCCAGACTTCAGATATTTCTTAAGATTTTCTGTGTTAGGAGCACGTTATCAGTTCTCTGCTTTACCCTTTAGATTATCCACTGCCCCTAGAGTGCTCACATGTCTAGCTCCACTTATAGCTCATTGTAGGGTACAAGGTATCCACATTTTTCTATATTAATACTACTTGCTTATTTCTGCAGTGTCTTTTTAAAAGTGTCAGGAATCTGTCTTGGGTGGAAGATCTCTTACACACTCTGTTATTCCAAGAGAACATTCAAAAGTCTTTCTTGACTCCTTCACACAGGATTGTGTTCTGGGATGTCAACTAGATGCCCCAGTCGAAAGAGCTTTTCTTCCACAAGAAAAAAGTTGATCTTTATCTAGATCAGTTTCTAAGGTTTTCCACTCAGACTTCTGTCACTGTGGGGGAATATCTTAGGATTCTGGGTCTCATAGTATATATGATTCTCATTATACCCTTTTCAATACTCCACATGAGAAAGATACAGTGGTATCTGAAATCTGTTCGGTCCCAGCATCAGCACCCGTTATCTTTTGAAATCACAGTGATGGGGTTTGTTAGAAGATAAATCTTTTGGTGGAGACAACAGATACTTTTAAATCAAGGTCTCCCCTTCTGTCTCCCTGCTTCAAAGCAGTCATCACACATACTTTGGACTTTGCTTGGGGTGTAGTTACAGGAAAAGTGCAAGGGGTGTGGACACCAAGGACAGATACAAGCACATAAATATCAAGGAGATTCTTGCCCTGATCAAAGCACTCAACTCTGACCCATCTTTGGACTCGGGACCACAGCTATGTTGTACATCAACAAGGAAGGGTGAACCAAGTCATATCTAATCCCCTACCCCCCCCCCCCATTGCAGAGTATCCATGTTAGTTTGGGATATAGCTTCACAGCGCAGTCTCACTCTACCGCCATCCAACATTCACTTCTGAGCAAAACTGTGAGGCAGACAAGCTGAGCAGAACCAGGGCAGACCCTCACAAATGGAAGTTAGATGAGGGAGTCTTCCAAGATTTGCTCTAGCTGTGGGGAGTTCCTGAAGTAGATCTCTTTGTCTACTCTCTGAACAATCAAATGGCTTCTGTTTCAGGACTCCATGAAAGAAGGTCTGGAAGATAAATACCTTTTCTTTTTCTTGGACAGGAATGCTCCTGTATTCTTTTTCACCGTTTCTGTTAAAATCTAGGGTATTTTCACCCTTTCCATTAATATCCAGGGTATTTCTTGAGATTCAGAATGAATCCTTCAAGGTCATTGTGGTGACTCCCTTTGGATCCAGGCAGCTGTGCTTCTCCCTTCTTTTGGAACTGGCCTATGGCATTTAGCACAAGCTTCCTCACAGACTAGATCTCCTTACACAAGAACAGGGATATATGATACACCCTGACATCATTCAACTTCAGTTGGCTGCGTAGATGATAGGGTGTTAATTCTTTTTAGGCACCAGTGTACTGAGGATGTGTAGCAAGTAATGATGGAGGCAAGAAAGCTTACTACTAGAAAATCATATATTAGCAAATGGAAAAGGAGGGTTTCTGGTTGTGCCAATAACAGAACTGAACCAGCACCAATTCAGGGTTAGTTGTTTTTGTCTCTGCAATATTTGTATGAGTTAATATCCAATGGCCTTTCTTATTCCTCTATCAAGGTTCATTTATTCCATTTCAGCATGTCTGCCTATGGGTCTTCTTTTTTCAGTGCATTCTCATATGAGAATGTTCTTATAATAGTACAAGTATAAGAGGCCTCCAAGAAAACCATTGGCCTCTCCTTGTGATCTTAATTGTATGTCAGAGAGCTTAACACTTGCTTCATTTGAACCATCCAATCTGGCTGACTTAAGATTCTTAACATGGAAAACTGTTTTACTGATTGCTCTGACCTCTGCACCAAGAGTAGCTGAGTTGCAAGCTATTATGGTGAGTCAACCCCTATCTCATTTTCCAGAGGAACATGATTTTTTTGAGAACCAGTCCTTATTTTATACCTAAAGTGGTATCTAAGTTTACTGTAAGCCAAATTATCCATCTCTCCATTTTCCTTTCCTGAACGTAAAATGAGGGAGAAAGGATACTCTATACCATGGATGCCCATATACAACTCAGGTGCTATCTTGACAGATCTCGGATCAAGTGTTTATTTCTTGTGAAGGTAAAAGGAAGGGGCAACCTGTGTCAAAACAGAGTATTTCCAAATGGCTGTCTAAAGCTATTACTTTTTGTTATACTCATCATAGTAAACTATTCCAGACAGGGTCAAGGCCCACTCTACCAGGGTCTTGACTTCATCTGTGGCTTTTTGGAAAGGGTTGGATTTTATAAGATTTTTATAAACTGCTACTTGGTCCTCTGTACATACTTATTCAAAGCACTATAAGCTTGATTAATTCTCTAGGTCCAGATCAAGCTTTGCTTGTACCCTTCTCCGGGAGCTACTTGACTTTTCTCCTTTGCACCTCCCAAATGTAGTTAGCTTGGGTAATCCACCCATATAGATAAGGCTACTGCAGCAGTGATCAATATAATGAACATAGTATAGCTGTGTAAGCTAAACTTACCAGAACAGTAGATGTCTGAATGATCACTGTTGTAGTAGCAGCTTCCTCCATCCACCTTCCATATTTTTGGTGTGTTTTTTATGCCAGGGTATGGAGTTTTATTTTATGTTGTTCCTAGCATAATTTTCTGTGCTGGCAGGAAAGCTCTGAAGGGCTTTGCACACAAACTTGCAATTTTCTCACCTCAGCTCAAGATACTTGACGGTTTGGGTGCATGGAACATACCCTGAAGCTTTAGAGGCTTGCCAGGTGTGATATCCTTGGCTGGATAAAACCCATTAGCTAAGGCAACTGCAGCAGTGATCATTTGAACATTTACTATTATGGTAAATGTTACTTAAATAATTTTGCTATTTGCATTTTGTGTATTTCAAACTCATTTAAAACACAATTTCTGTAATATAGTTTATGGACAGGTAGTGTTGAAATCTAATTTATGGAAACATTTTTAATAATCTAAATGTTCTATTGCTTTATCGTTTAACATTCCATTAATAATACAGATGACTCAACAATTATCTGCACTGCAAAAACCTCGTCTGAGCTTCAACTACTAACCCAAAATGCCTTCACATCCACCGAAAAATGGATGTCAAATAATCACCTCGCTCTTAACCCAAACAAGACCAAGCTGATTCTATTCACTCCCAAAAAAACAACACCCCTGAACAGGGCTGAATTCTCTATCCTCTCCAAAAATAATACCTCCATAGAAGTTGTCCCCAGTACTAAACTGTTAGGAGTCACTATCGATGAAATCCTAACTTTTGAACCCCACATACTCAATAACATCAAAAAGGCACACCAGAAACTAGGTACCCTCTACAGACATAGCTGTTACCTAAATAACAATGCCAAAAGAACACTAGCCTCTGCCTTCATACTTCCATCCCTCCTATATGGTGCCGCCATCCTCACTATCCTCATCACATCACTGTTCCTCACTGCAACAACTAAACTGGCTTGAATTTTCACTCTATCTCAACTACCTCCACTTAATTACTGAACATAATATAATATATAAGCCAACAGCTTGTCCAGCTCTCTCCTCTATATTAACTCTGTACCATCCAAACAGACACCTTAGATCTGAAAACAAAATTCTTCTTAAAGTCAATCTCAACTTTCAGCTGGTCAAATGCCTTACTCCTTCACTACCTCCAAAGTTGGGAATAACCTCCCAACCTCAATATCCTCCATCTCATACCCTGCTCTCTTTAAAAAATCCCTCAGACAACACCTCTCTACCTACTGGTTATGCCCATGCCAAAAATAACTCTTCTCTTCTCACAACTCCCCCTCTCTGGGGCTACAGGTATGCACTCTTAGCAGGTCTGCAACCATACCTATCACTGTTACTACCCTGCCTACACAGATTTAAATGCATGTAAATAATTGTATACGATGTTACTGTTTTTTCTGCCTCCAAACCAGTAATGTCTATGGCATCTATATGACCAAATGTACATGTTAATAGCATTGATGGACTACCATAAAACTGCAGTGGAATTGCTAAACAATTGTAAATAGTGCTACATTTTTGATATTTGTATTTTTGATATTTGTATTTCTGTAATGTTGACTTTTATGTGGAGCTTTTCTCCCCGGGCCTCTACTGAAAATGGGCTCACCTAGGCCCAGTGGACTTTCCTGGTAAACAAATGCAACAAATAAATAAATAAATAATAAGTTTAAATGTTACTTTCAGTGATAGTGAATCTGAATTATACAGTTAGCATGCATTAGGACTTGTTGACCAGAAACATGAAGGAATTTCAGCAAAACATCCAGACATTTTGTAGCTACCAAATAGCACAGAGGTAGATTGTCCATCAGGAATGGACGTAGGCTTCTGTTAGGGTTAGATGAGATGGAATATAGTAACCAATGGCCAGCTCTCCAGTCCTGGGAGGGAAAGTTTAGGGGAACATGAGAACATGATAGTGGAGACCAGGAGCTTCGTAGGTCATTTCATGGTAAATAAGGAACAACAGTGATGTCCTAATATCAACACACTAGCTAATAAAATCCCACAGCTAGAGAACTTGACAGACCTGCCACATATAAGATAACTTCTAGCTATACACTCATAACTCCTCATTGGATCCTTCACTCCATGAGACTAGCATTGAGTTACTGTAATGTCATCTTCTCAAGGAGATGGGAGACCAACCCAGCAAAGGGGCATGTCAGTGATACTGTTTAGGATGGAACCATTAGGAAATTTTAGGTTTAATGAACACAAAAGTCAAGGGAGCATCTGGGAACAGTGTGGTATCAGGTGGGCAAAGAACATGTGAACACATCTGTTTTTTTTGTCTGTGTTATCATTACATCATTGCATTCATCTGAAAATGTAAAAAAAAATATTTTCACAGAATTGTGTACAGTTCACAAATGTATGAGACAGAAAGTGTATTTACAGTCTTGCATGGCTCACTTATCCCATACATATTTTTTGTTTAAAGCTTGAGCACCCCCCCCCCCTAGTCTTTTGTGCTCTCCACAACTCCTCCTGTCCCCTCTTGTCAACCTCTTAGTGCAAGAAATCTGGGCAAAGTCAAAAATATTGCAGGTCAAAGGACCAAAATTTTAAATATTGCTCTTACTAACTTAGACAGTTGAAAGAATAACAGGTTTGGTATTAGCATGTATTTTCTGAAAGATATGAAGTCTAAAACTCAAAAATCTATCATTATTTAGTGATTCAGACCTCAGTGTTTTTCCATAAAGCAAAAATGTTATGAGGAACAGACAAAAGTATGAGGCATAAATCTGACCATTCTTGAAAATATGGACAGTAGAGAGGTATGCTTTCTGAGCATATGTGAGATGGAGGAAAAAAGTAAGACTTTTCTTTTTTCCATTGTTATAAATTAGCAGGTTTTCTACATATAGTGATATTTTGTAAACTGTACTTGCCTACAGTTCCTTGCTCTGTATTCCATACCTGTGAAGGGGCTGCCATTATACCTTCCACACTTTCCCACCTTTCAGTGCTTGCTATTATCTAGAAGCCATGGAGACAATATAATCTGTAAAATTTTGACTGCACAGATTTTTTGGGCTGACTATGTAATTGTTTACAGGTCTGACCCTTTCTTATTTGCAATGGTGATGGACAGGTTGACAGACGAGATCAGACAGGAGTCCCCGTGGACTATGATGTTTGCAGATGACATTGTGATCTGTAGTGAGAGTAGGGAACAGGTGGAGGAGACCCTGGAGAGGTGGAGATATGCTCTAGAGAGAAGAGGAATGAAGGTCAGCAGGACTATGACAGAATATATTGTGCGAATGAGAGGGAGA